>NC_057811.1:144936094-145140132 GCF_018294505.1 Triticum aestivum
CAAGAGGCAGTATCGATCGGCTTCAGTTAGCAGCAATAGCGAAGGAATCACTCGGGTTTAGTTAACAACAAGGGATCGATCGAGGTTCAGTAACGTAGCTAGTGCAATAGCCCGGGTTCAGTTAGAGCCCAACGCCTTGCTCGGGTTCAGTTACAGTGCAACGACTCGCACACACGCGGTTATGTGTACGAGAGAAACACGCAAACCTCCGTGCATCACTCGGCCCCGACCACCCACCGTAACCGGGAACTCCCCGATATTTTCCTCACCCTCGCTTCTACCACATTTTTTCCGTCATGTACGGCCCAAAGAATGTCATGCAGTGCGTCTCCGGCCCGCCTAGGACGAAAAGCCCATTTTCTGTCATGATTTTTGTCATAGAAGTAGGAGCCGACCACATCTATGATGATACCGGGTTTTGTCACAATTATCGTCATAGAAGTGTCATAAGCATGACAGAAAAAAATTCGTTCGGCCCAAAATGTCACGGATGTGTCTTTTTTTGTAGTGATATGACATGAAGAAAGTAATAGCAATAAAACTTATCAATCATTATGCTAAGATAACGGATGGGTCTTGTCCATCACATCATTCTCCTAATGATGTGCTCCCGTCATCAAATGACAACACATGTCTATCGTTAGGAAACTTAACCATCTTTGATCAATGAGCTAGTCTAGTAGAGGCTTCTGAGGGACACTGTGTTTTGTCTATGTATCTACACATGTATCAAGTTGCCGGTTAATACAATTCTAGCATGAATAATAAACATTTATCATGATATAAGCAAATATAAAATAACAACTTTATTACTGCCTCTAGGGCATATTTCCTTCGGGATTGTGGCGGAGCCATGGTGAGCAAGCTCCCCAACGCCATCTGGCCCAAAGGGGCATTTGTGGAGACGGTCAAGGTGTGGTAGCAGGAGTGGTTCTACATCACTGAACCCCACGACGCCAACTGGGCAGCCACACCTGACTTCAGATCCGGACCCCCCATGAGACTCACCTCATGGACTGCCAAGGGCCTTGACTGGGGGCAAAAACTCCGGCCTCACCGACGTGATTCAAGTGATGCTCTTCCGCCGCATTCTTCCCTGCCAGGTCCAGGCCTCCCCAATGTGGGAGTTCAATCCGGTGGATCCACGGACCTTGAAGCGCTTCTTCGGCACCATGCACGAAGACATATGGAAGCAACTATTCAAGGCCTAGAAGAATTGGCCGAAGAAGACCGAAGACGTTGGACTCGATATCAAGAACCCGGCCTCAGAGGTAAGCATAACCCTTCTGAAGACTTGTTCGGTTAGTACATCGAACATAATAAAGATATTGTCTGTCTTCTGTACATGGCTGGACAGCTAACGGAGTGGATCAATTATCCGGCGCCGCTGCCTGAGAACCCGGCCACACTCCAGCTGACGGAGATGCTAGTCCCGGCACCCTATCAGGCGCCAGAGAAAAAGGCTAAGAAGAAGAAGGGCAAGGAGGCCAAGGGCGGCCCCTGCCACAAAGGCCCTTCAGACACAGTGTCCGGAGAGACCAAAGCCCTCTCCTCCCACGAGGGAGACGAGGAGGAAGAGGAAGAGGAGGTGGAAAGCGACCCCCTCCCCCCGTAAGGGGAAGAAAAAGAAGAGGGCTGCCTCCGAAGACCCGAAGGGGAAGGCGCCCAAGAGAGGGAAGGTGACCCTCCCAGATAGTTCGGACTCAGAGTCCGGACTGGTCTCCAAAAAACCTCCCAGGGTGAAGCCCCTGTCCGAGTCGTAAGTATTCAAGAACTTATCTATTTATCTTCGGCCTTCCTATCTCCATTATGTAAGTTATTTTATTATTTTGCCTCTCAGCCCTCCACGTGAGCTTCCGAACACTCCGTTATCAGAGGGGAACTCTCTGCCACCCGAGATGGCAGAGAACGAGGCGCTGCCACGAGCCCCCTCGCCTGTCACCCTGGATGACACTAAGGTGTTTTCTCGAAGGACCTCACCTGGCCGAGGGGGCGCGGACAACGATGTCAAGAAAGCGCCCGAGGTAAATACCTCAGTCGCCGAAGACCTAGGGGAGGCGACCCCTATGACAACCGACGGTGGGGACCCCCAACAATCCGGGCCCCAGCTGGACACCATTCCGGAGACCAATGTGGCTCTGGGATCGAGTGAATAGCCCCCTTTGAAAGAGGGGGGAGGAGCATCAGCTCCGTCGGCGACCTCCACTAATCCGGAGGCGCCGAACACTCTAGAGTAAGCACTGCAACGTGCTTCCATCATGGAGGAGCACCGCACCTTGATGGGTGCGGTGGTGGAGAAGGTTCAATCTGCAAAAAGCAAACTAAACGAAGCCTTCACCAGCCTGCTTACAGGCTTTGAGGTATGCGACATAATGTCCTAAACATTTTTGTTTCATATAGAGGAATATACCTGTGTATAGATAGTAGCCCCTGGGGCTCTATCCAGTTTGAAAGAAACCAGGCAGAGGATCCACATAGTATTCGAGAGAGTTAACATACTGCTCCTTTGATGCAACAGGCTTCCTTATTGGCGGCAACCGCCCAGGCCGCAAAAATTTCCGAACTTAATCGGAAGCTTCAGGTGGCCGATGAAGAAATCGACCGGATTAACAAGCGGTTCGATGAGACGCAAGGTGTCGGTGGAAACGACACCTATGGGATCACGGGGAATCCCTTCTATGGTTGGCGGGCGCGGGGCTATGGAAAGAGCTGGTTTAGAAGACCAACACGGGGGGTTTATCCAGGTTCGGGCCGCGACTGACGCGTAATACCGTACTCCTACTGGTTTGTGTTTATCTAGTGTTCTTGGACTAGCTACAAAGCGTGCAGGGTCCAAAAGGTATGAATCCTCTCTAAGTACGCTGCGGGCCTCCTTTTATAGTCAAAGGGGCTGCCACAGTGGCACACAGGAGGTGGAAAGTTGTACAGTAGTTGAGTTTATCCCTGGCACCGTAGGACAAAACGCATTTAATGCACTGCCGATGTGCCCTTCTTGCTTTATCAAGGATGGCAAGGAAGCTCGTCCCACCTGTCGCTGCCTCGCCTTGCTTCGACACGCGTCCAGGCTGACGAGGCGTGTAGTGCCACGCTGCCTGGCTGCTGAGTTGGTGTGGTGGTAGAGTCTTCACGAAGATCTGCATGCCACCACGCAGGTGCTTGCTGAGTCGACCTGGGAGCTGCATGCCGCCATGCAGGTGCCTTCCTAGTTGGCGGGCTGGCAGCTATGTGGGAATGGCGGTGGAGCCTTGGCGTGGGCCTGGCTGCGGCCTCGTAGATGTCCTCGGCAAGAGCCTTGCCGAGGCCCCGACAAGGATCTTGCCAGGGTCTTGCAGGCGTCCCCGGCAAGGGTCTTGCCGGGGGTCTTGTGGGCGTCTCTGGCAAGGATCTTGCCGGAGGTCTTCGTATTCTGGTTCTCATCTAGTTTTGTGTGTCCTTGGTCTTGACAAAGATCTGCATGCCACCATGCAGGTGCCTCCCGAGCCTTGGTCCCAATGTTGTTGATGGTGTCGGAACTCTTAGGCTCAAGGGTGGCGGCTCTGCTGGTGTTTGGGCAAGTTGCCACGGCAAGGGCCCTTGCCGGGGCTATGTATGCTTCCCCGGGAAGGCTCCTGCCGGGGAGACCCCAGCTTGTCCCTTTGCTTCTTGCGCTTCTCTCATGTCGTTGCTCTAGTAGTCTTGTGTCTTCGCTCCCTCTGCCCCGCCAAGCGTGGCCGCGGGCGTGTGGCTGCGACTGCCCGCGCACAAGTAAAGGGGTACAAAAGGACTCCTACTTTTGTACACCGACAGGAGCCCCCGGGCCTGGGCCACATATAAGCGTGGAGCGTTATTGGGCCAGGCCCAGAACGGTGCGCGGGTACGCGTGGCAGAGTTTTACCGCGGTAACTCCCTCGCCAGTTGCGCTTCCCCATGACTGTCGGGACCCCGATTCTAAGTCACACCGATCTAGCATGTAACACCTCATATCACTTTGCGGCCTCACGCACGGTATTCCCACGGGTGTCGCCTTACCATCGCCCGGGACCGTTTGCGCCTTTTGGCTCACGTATATGATAGTGTCGCTAGCATCCATATGACAAAGAACCCGGGCCGACATGACTAGTCGTGAACCCAAAGTGGCACTAACTTACGGGAACAGGCATACATGAAACAACATCGAGCATGTCGGTCAGCAGCGTGTGAATCCGGGCTGTAGCAACTGGGCTAACAGGACTCCGGGAACCCGGGCTGTAGCAGGCTAGGCAGGACTCCGGATGTCACCACGTGACATTTCCCCAAAGGGACAGACACAGGAACGAAGTGAATCACATGCCGACCAGTCTAAGTGTTCCGGAGCAGTAGTGCTGGGCTAGCAGGACTCCGGTAAACCGGGCTGTAGCGGACTACCATGGCTCGGTGGAAGCACTGGACTACATTTCCCCATAAGAGAGGCTACCAAGGATAGACAACTAGGTTGTCGGATCCCACACATAGCATTACACGTTACACGTACGCATAACATGCAAGTATGTGCTGTACAACATGGCATCACAACATAACGCAAACTCATATAGATAAAAGGCCCAGAAGAGCCACATAGCATTAAGTACAAACAGGGGTCACATGACCCATCATTCAGAGCATACAAGCAACGGAAGCATTACATGTCTGAGTACAGACAACTACAAAAGAAAAGGGTGAGAAGCCTGACTATCTACAAGCCCCTCCCAAGGGTACAAGATCGTAGCTGAGGTACAAGCTACTCGTCGAAGTCCAAGCGGAACTACTAGTAAGACTGAAGTCTCCGCTGCAAAAACATAAATAAAGCAACATGAGTACAAAGGTACTCAGCAAGACTTACATCAGATCCTATCATACATGCATTTGTATCAAGAAGGTAGTGTGGGGTTTAGTTGTAGCAAGCCAGCTTTGACTCAATGGCTATCATGTTCTACGACTACGAGAAACTTCTTTGAGGTAAGAAGGCGCACACGAGTCCACTAATCACCACCTCAATACACCACTATGGATTCATTCCCGTCTCACTACGGGAAGCCATCCATAGCACTCACACTTATCTTGAGCATTTTAGAGTATCCACTTCAAGTTGTCTATGTACCACGTAAGCATCCAAGAATTCCATAACCGAGGACACGGCTATTCGAATAGATCATGATAACCCTGCAGGGGTGTACTGCTTCACACACGCTCTCG
The DNA here is from genome assembly GCF_018294505.1 of Triticum aestivum. Lineage (NCBI taxonomy): Eukaryota > Viridiplantae > Streptophyta > Magnoliopsida > Poales > Poaceae > Triticum > Triticum aestivum. The sequence goes on from NC_057811.1 coordinate 144,941,285, forward strand.
CCACTTACTGCCATGTACACGTCTTGTACCTCGGCAACCTTCAAGCAGAAGCCTGGCGAGGGTGTCGGCCACGACCTGACTAACCACACAAGACTGTAGTCCAGGTTTATCTCCTATTCGGGTTCCATCCGCAAGGAGATCTGGCCGGGGTGTCGCTCACGGCCCCAAACGATGTGTGCAGGGTTCCCGAGCCCACCATCCGGGTGCCACTCGGTACACCGGGCCACGTGTGCCTAGTCTGTCCCAAGCCCACCCTGTCGGGTGCCACTCGGTAGAAAAATAGCACTACCTACAAACACTAGAAACTGGTTGCAACTCCTGGACAGAGATCAAGTTGGTTAATAAGTCGAGAGGGGCACTTAAGCATTCCAATGTGTGGTAGTAGCTAGTCATTGGACAACATACACAGAACTCGGTGCTTCAGGACGGTTCCAGTGAGACAACCCACCATGTACTCCTACATGGCCTCTCACCACTACCTTTACCAAATTGTGTTCACTCACTTAACTCTCAGCACCAGAACATATCGTAACACTCCAATTCATTCCCTATGAATCATACCTGACACAACTCTAAGCAATAGCAGGCAAGGCATGGTAGGAACACAACATGGCTCAAACAACTCCTACACATGCTAGTGGGTTTCAACTATTTACTGTGGCAATGACAGGTCATGCAGAGGAATGGGTTCAACTACCGCAGCATAAAGTAGCAGTTGAATCGTTGTTGTCCTAATGCAGTAAAAGAGAGCAGGAGCGAGAGAGTAGGATTGTATCGGAATGAACAAAGGGGGTTTGCTTGCCTGGTAGATCAACAGGGTGGCACTGCTCCTCAGACAGGTACTCTGGAACACTCTCCGGAGCAGGACCTATCGAGAAGGAACGGTGTCGACAATCAAAACACAATCATATGCAACAATATGATGCATGAATATGGCATGAATATGTGATGTGTTTTGAGCCAATGCATTTAGCATTCAACTTGGAAGAGATCCATTTGAACCAAAGGTTCAAATGCAACTCTAATATAAGTGGTTAGTTTTACATGCATGAAAATGGCACAGATGGATAGATTGAATTTTTCTGATCATTTTTCATATATAAATTATTTAAATCTGAGCTACAGTTGAATTTCTATGAATTTTTGAAGTTTATATCATTTTCTGGAATTTCCTGATTTAATTTAAATCCAGAAAATGAATAACTGTGTCAGCACTGCGTCATGCTTGCGTCACCAAGTCAACGGCGCTGGGGTCAAACCTGACGTGTGGGATCCACACATCAGTGACACAGTGTTAAACAGGGGGGTTTACTAATCTAATTAAAAGATTAGGGCGCATTGGGCCCACATGTCAGTGTCAGGGGGATTAATCAGGCGGTGATTAGCGCTTAGCTAATCACCTGCCAGGCCGGACCCACGTGGCAGGGCTCAGGAGACGGGGCTCGTCGCTGGTGACCACTGGCCACGGCGGAGTCCCCGCTGGAAGCCACGGGAGCGGCGGCTGGGGGCACCAGGAGGTTGCCCGCGCTCCCGCGCATCCAGGGGAGCCAGCGAGAGGCTGCGGGGGCGGCGGAGCTCGCCGGAGCGGAGCTCGCGGCGGCGGCCGTAGTTCGGCCTCGGGCGGGATCGTGGCTGCAGCTTGCAAAAGACAAAGGGGAGAGGAGGATTCGAGGTGGGAGCTCACGGGGAGTCCAGCAGAGGAAACGGCGGCTCGGGGGAGGCTCTGTAGGTGATCGACGGGCGGTGGAGATTCACGGCGGCCGGAGTTGAAGATGACGGCGGAGGCGGCGATACGGTGCGTCCCCAGTTGCCTGGCTCGTCGAGGACGTAGAAGACGTCGTGGCGGAGCTCTCGGGCGCGGAGAGAGGTCGAGGGGGAGGCGGTGGCTGCGGCAGCAGCGAGCGGCGGCGACAGTGGCGTTCGGCCGTGCGCGAGAGAGAACGATGGGAAGAGCAAATGGGTACGGGAGAGAGCGAGAGAGGTGAGGGGCGGCGCGTGGCGTCGCACGGGTGTTCCAGGCGACGAGGGGGAGAAGCAGGAGGTGGCCGGACGCGTGGCCGCGCGCACCGAGCGCGTGCCCCTGTCCTCCTGGCGCGAGGAAGGGGACGACTGGCACGACCAGCTGGCTGGGCCGGCCTGCTGGGCTGCTGGGCCAGGCCAGGCTGCACAGTGAGGTAAGTGCAGGTGGGTTTTCTTCCTTTCTTTCTATTTTTGTTTTCTGTAATTTGTTTTGATATAGTTTGAAACACTAAATCATTTTATTTACTTCTGTCAATTTTTGTAGGAACTAGTTGGATTGCTCCAAAACTCCTCACCAATTAACAGAATTTTTGGACATATATTATATATATAGCAAATATATATCCAAAGCAAATAATTATGCATTAATTCCAAATGGCCAAAATAAATAATTATGAGCTCCTGAAAATATTGGTTTGATTTTTATCTCTGTCCAATATTTTCAGAGAGTAACATGAACATTTTCTTGGACCTTTTTGGAGCAATTTTTATCTGGGTCATTTCCAGAAATGATTTCTGAGGGTTTCACAATCCCCATTTCAATTTTAAATTTAATTTAAACATGATGCTCACAAGAAGGCTAGCCTAGGTCATACCAGAACTAGGGATGTGACAACTCGCCCCCACTTGAAAGAATCTCGTCCCGAGATTCAGGGGTCGATGGAAAGAAGGTGGGGTACTCCAGTCGAAGACGATCTTCTCGCTCCCAAGTAGCTTCTCTCTCAGAATGATGAGACCACTGAACCTTGAGAAACTTGATGTTCTGACGTCGGGTGACACGCTCTGCTTGATCAAGAATGTGAATAGGGTACTCTCGATATGTGAGGTTATCTTGGAGATCAAGCGTTTCGTGGTCCACTCTGCGGATGGGATCCGAGAAGCAACGCCTGAGTTGAGAGACGTGGAAGACATCATGGACTCGAGAAATATGTGGGGGTAGTCCCAACTGGTAGGCAACCTCTCCTTGTTTAGCGAGAATGCGAAAAGGACCAATGTAACGAGGAGCCAACTTGCCCTTGATACCGAAACGATGGGTACCCTTTAGAGGAGTAACCCAAAGGTAAGCCTTGTCGCCAACTTCATAAGCCAGTTCCTTATGACGACGGTCACACTGGCTCTTTTGACGAGACTGGGCTGTTTTCGAATTCTCACGAATGATGCGAACTTGCTCTTCTGCTTCCTGGATCATGTCCGGTCCAAATAATTGTCTTTCACCGGTTTCTGACCAGTTCAAAGGTGTTCGACATCTTCGTCCATACAGAATCTCGAAAGAAGCTTTCTTAAGACTGGATTGATAGCTATTGTTATAAGCAAACTCGGCGAAAGGTAGGCATTTCTCCCAATCCATACCGAATGAGATAACGCAAGCTCTAAGCATGTCTTCGAGAACTTGGTTGACCCTTTCCACCTGACCACTTGATTGAGGGTGGAAAGCGGTACTGAAGGAAAGATGGGTGCCCATGGCAGTTTGGAAACTCTCCCAGAAATGAGAAGTGAAGAGACTACCACGGTCTGAATTGATCTCTAGTGGAACACCATGATGTGACACTATTTGAGAAATATATAAGTCAGCGAGCTGACTAGCAGTGATACTCTCTCGAACAGGTAGGAAGTGAGCCACTTTGGAAAGACGATCAATGACTATGAAGATAGCGTTATTCCCTTTCTTGGTCCTGGGAAAGCCGGTGATGAAGTCCATACCAACTTTATCCCATTTCCACTCAGGAATGGCTAAAGGTTGAAGGGTGCCAGCAGGCCTTTGATGCTCTGCCTTAATGCGACGACAAACCTCACAGTTAGCTATGAACTCAGCAATTTCTCTCTTCATCCTAGTCCACCAGAACCTCTGGCGTAGGTCCTGATACATCTTAGTACTACCGGGATGAATCGTGAGAGGGGATTCATGTGCCTCCTTAAGGATCAATTGTCGCAGATGTTGATTCTTGGGAACCACCAAGCGATTCTCAAAGAAAACAGCACCTCGATCATCCATGGAGAAACATCCACCAACTCCCTTCTTAATGTTTCTCTTGATGCGGGTAACACCCCTATCAAACTTCTGGTCAGAAATGATCTGATCCTCAAGGGTAGGTTTCGCCACCAAGGTAGAAAGGAATCCATGAGGAGCAATGTGAAGATTAAGCTTACAGAATTCCTCATGGAGAAATGGTTGGCCCTACTGCAACATAAGATTGTTGCAATAGGACTTACGACTTAGTGCATCAGCCATGACATTGCCCTTGCCTAGGGCGTAGGTAATCCCTAAGTCGTAATCTGAGATCAACTCCAACCAACGTCTTTGCCTAAGGTTCAAATCTGGTTGGGTGAAGATATACCTGAGACTCTGGTGATCGGTGTAAATCTCGCAACGTTTACCGAGAAGGTAATGTCGCCATGTCTTAAGTGCATAGACTACGGCCGCAAGCTCTAGATCATGTGTAGGATAATTCTCCTCATGTGGATGCAACTGTCGAGATGCATAGGCAATCACATGACAATCCTGCATAAGAATGCAACCTAGTCCCTGTCGTGAGGCGTCGCAGTAGATAACAAAGTCTTTAGTGAAATCCGGTGGCACAAGTATGGGGGCAGGAGTCAGGCGTCTTTTCAGTTCCTGAAACTGAATTCACACTGTGGGGACCACTCAAACTTTTTATCCTTCTTGAGAAGTTCCGTGAGGGGTTTAGCTACTTTGGAGAAGTTTTCAACGAAGCGGCGACAATTACTGGCTAGACCAAGGAAACTCCTAACTTGTTTAACTGTTTCAGGTGGAGTCAAATCAAGGACGGCGTGAACTCTCTCAGGATTGATAGCAATGCCCTTACCAGAGATCACGTGGCCTAGGTAGGTCACTTCTGGCAACCAAAATTCGCACTTGGAGAACTTGGCATAAAGGCGGTGCTCTCTGAGTTTTTCTAACACAAGTCTAAGATGTTCGGCATGCTCTTCCTCGTTCTTTGAGTAAATAAGGATATCATCGAGGTAAACCACGACGAACTTATCTAAGTACTCCATGAAGATCGAGTTCATCAAGCGGGAGAATGTGGCTGGAGCATTGGTTAGACCCAAAGACATGACGGTGTACTCGTACTGGCCATAACGAGTGACAAAAGCCGTCTTAGGAATGTCCCCGTTTCTAATCTTGATTTGATGGTAGCCTAACCTCAAATCCATCTTGGAAAAGACTGAGGATCCAGCGAGTTGATCATATAGGTCGTTGATCCTGGGGAGCGGATACTTGTTCTTTATCGTGACCAAATTAACGGGACGATAATCTACAACCATCAGGTCCGTACCATCCTTCTTCTTGACGAAGAGGACGGGGCAAGCCCAGGGAGAAGAACTAGGACGGATGAAACCCTTTTGCAAGGACTCATCAAGTTGTTTCTTAAGCTCAACTAGTTCTAAAGGTGCCATCTTGTAAGGTCTCCTAGAGATTGGGGCGGTTCCTGGGATAAGATCTATGACAAACTCTACATCTCTGTCAGGTGGAATACCTGGCAGTTCCTCTGGAAAGACATCTGGAAAGTCACGGACTACCGGGATATCTTCAAGGTCTGGAAGAGGACTGGCATTAAGAGAATAGAGTTGACGCTTTGCAACTCTGGTGGAGACAGTGACTAACTTGCTAGATGGGTGTGTGAGTTGAACAGACCTGGTGTAACAATCAATCTTGGCATGATGAGCTGTCATCCAGTCCATACCCAAGATGATGTTAATATCTGTAGACTTGAGGTCTATAAGTGAGGCAAGGAATACAAGTCTGTCAACAAGGATTTCATTACCATGGCTTATTCTGGTAGTTTGCCATCTAGACCCTGGAGTTTGGATTTCAAGTGGAGTTGGCATATCACAAAATGACATGTCGTGCAAACGAGCATAGCCTTCAGAGATGAAGGAGTGAGATGCTCCAGTATCGAATAGAACCAAAGCTGGATGGCAATTGACAAGGAGTGTACCAAGAACGACATCCGGATCATCATGAGCGTCTTTAGCTGAGGCGTGATGCACACGTCCACGCTCAGTGCGAGCTTAGTTGACACTGATCATCTTGCGTGATGGCTTACCACTGCCAACAGACTTCTCAGGCAGGGGTGGGGCATAGTTGGTTTGAGAGCAGTCATGTGCATAGTGTCCTGGCTTCCCGCATGTGAAGCAAGTCCCTGAAGTTGGATGTGGACCCGCATTGACAAGCGGTCTACCAATAGGCTTGGGTGGAGCATACTGCTGAACTGGGTGAGGCGCCACATAAGATGGCCTCGGTGCACATCCAGGTGGAAGAGCGGAGTTCGGAACCCAAATCCGGCGCTTATGGGAACTAGAACCAGAGGAAGAAACTAAATCACGGGTGTGCTTACGAGACTCCTCGTAGGTGAGCTGAGCTGTCTCCGCATTAATGGCCTTGTTCACAAGAGCCTGGAATGTATTGCAATGGTGCAAGTGGAGATCTCGACGCAACTTGGGGTTGAGACCCTTCCGGAACCTAGCCTGCTTCTTAGCGTCCGTGGACACTTCTTCTGTAGCATAGCGGGCGAGGTTCTCAAACTCTCTACTGTAAGCATCAACAGCCATCTTACCCTGGGTGAAACTACATAACTCTTCTCTCTTGCGGTCAATGAGAGCCTGAGGAATGTGATGCTCGCGAAAAGCCTCAGTGAAATCTCTCCAGGTCGGTATCTGGCCAGCTGGAAGCATAGCCTCATAGTTCTACCACCAAAGACTAGCAGGACCTTCCAGGTGATATGCAGCATAGGTGACCTTGTCACCTTCAGCTACGTTCGCAGAATGCAGCTTGTGTGTGATACTACAGAGCCAGTCATCTGCATCGAGTGGCTCAATGGAATGATGGAAGGTAGGTGGTTTTAGACCAATGAAATCATAGATGGTCGCTGACGCTTTGCACTGGGGTGCGGTGTTCTCCTCGATACATGCTAACAAGCAGTTAGACTCATGCTTGTTCCTCTCCATCTCTAACATAAACTCTGCCAACGAAGGCTAGTCGGAAGGATCCTCCTCATCCCTACCACCTCCGTGGTTCAGGCAACATACAACAGAACTTCGGTTAACTGACGACATCCTGAGAAGCGGAACCAAGGACGAGGTCAACAACAATTATAGGATGCAACAAGTAGCACAAGGAAATTTGTATCTCTCGAACTCCTAGGACAATTCCGGCAGCATAACGGCAGTAAAATGCTCAAAGTGAGACATTCTGCAAAGGACGGGGTAGCACCATACTCAACATCATCACTCAAGGTTCTGAGATATTACTAAACAGGATACACCGGAGGTACTCAAACTGGGATATGACTCTGATCAACCAATCCTAAGAGACTACGGAGTAGTAACACGTGATCCTGATAGATAGAAGAGGAAGCCTAGTTCCTTAACCCCGTAGGAAAGATAGGATGACTCAGATCAGAAGGGCATGAGGTAAAAGAAGTAAAAAGAGCCTTACGTTCCCTTCCACAATCAATTCCCTTACATAACTAAAGAATTTCTAGACTCAACTTCGACCAGGTTGGCTTGGAAATCCTACAGGCAGTCAGGCTCTGATACCAAAGCTGTCGGGACCCCGATTCTAAGTCACACCGATCTAGCATGTAACACCTCATATCACTTTGCGGCCTCACGCACGGTATTCCCACGGGTGTCGCCTTACCATGGCCCGGGACCGTTTGCGCCTTTTGGCTCACGTATATGATAGTGTCGCTAGCATCCATATGACAGAGAACCCGGGCCAACATGACTAGTCGTGAACCCAAAGTGGCACTAACTTACGGGGACAGGCATACATGAAACAACATCGAGCATGTCGGTCAGCAGCGTGTGAATCCGGGCTGTAGGAACTGGGCTAACAGGACTCCGGGAACCCGGGCTGTAGTACGCTAGGCAGGACTCCGGATGTCACCACGTGACATTTCCCCAAAGGGACAGACACAGGAACAAAGTGAATCACATGCTGGCCAGTCTAAGTGTTCCGGAGCAGTACTGCTAGGCTAGCAGGACTCCGATAAACCGGGCTGTAGCGGACTACCATGGCTCGGTGGAAGCACTAGACTACATTTCCCCACAAGAGAGGCTACCAAGGATAGACAACTAGGTTGTCGGATCCCACACATAGCATTACACATTACACGTACGCATAACATGCAAGTATGTGCTGTACAACATGGCATCACAACATAACGCAAACTCATATAGATAAAAGGCCCAGAAGAGCCACATAGCATTAAGTACAAATAGGGGTCACATGACCCATCATTCAGAGCATACAAGCAACAGAAGCATTACATGTCTGAGTACAGACAACTACAAAAGAAAAGGGCGAGAAGCCTGACTATCTACAAGCCCCACCCAAGGGAACAAGATCGTAGCTGAGGTACAAGCTACTCGTCGAAGTCCAAGCGGAACTACTAGTAAGACTGAAGTCTCCGCTGCAAAAACATAAATAAAGCAACATGAGTACAAAGGTACTCAGCAAGACTTACATCAGATCCTATCATACATGCATTTGTATCAAGAAGGTAGTGTGGGCTTTAGTTGCAGCAAGCTAGCTTTGACTCAATGGCTATCCTGTTCTATGACTACGAGAAACTTCTTTGAGGTAAGAAGGCGCACACGAGTCCACTAATCACCACCTCAATACACCACTATGGATTCATTCCCGTCTCACTACGAGAAGCCATCCATAGCACTCACACTTATCTTGAGCATTTTAGAGTATCCACTTCAAGTTGTCTATGTACCACGTAAGCATCCAAGAAGTCCATAACCGAGGACATGGCTATTCGAATAGATCATGATAACCCTGCAGGGGTGTACTGCTTCACACACGCTCTCTCCACTTACCGCCATGTACACGTCATGTACCTCGGCAACCTTCAAGCGGAAGCCTGGCGAGGGTGTCGGCCACGACCTGACTAATCACACAAGACTCTAGTCCAGGTTTATCGCCAATTCGGGTTCCATCCGCAAGGAGATCTGGCCGGGGTGTTGCTCACGGCCCCAAACGATGTGTGCAGGGTTCCCAAGCCCACCATCCGGGTGCCACTCGGTACACCGGGCCACGTGTGCCTAGTCTGTCCCAAGCCCACCCTGTCGGGTGCCACTCGGTAGAAAAATAGCACTACCTACAAACACCAGAAACTAGTTGCAACTCCTGGACAGAGATCAAGTTGGTTAATAAGTTGAGAGGGGCACTTAAGCATTCCAATGTGTGGTAGTAGCTAGTCATTGGACAACATACACAGAACTCAGTGCTTAAGGACGGTTCCAGTGAGACAACCCACCATGTACTCCTACATGGCCTCTCACCGCTACCTTTACCAAATCGTGTTCACTCACTTAACTCTCAGCACCAGAACATATCGTAACACTCCAATTCATTCCCTATGAATCATACCTGACACAACTCTAAGCAATAGCAGGCAAGGCATGGTAGGAACACAACATGGCTCAAACAACTCCTACACATGCTAGTGGGTTTCAACTATTTACTGTGGCAATGACAGGTCATGCAGAGGAATGGGTTCAACTACCGCAGCATAAAGTAGCAGTTGAATCGTTGTTGTCCTAATGCAGTAAAAGAGAGCAGGAGCGAGAGAGTAGGATTGTATCGGAATGAACAAAGGGGGTTTGCTTGCCTGGTAGATCAACAGGGTGGCACTGCTCCTCGGACAGGTACTCTGGAACACTCTCCGGAGCAGGACCTATCGAGAAGGAACGGTGTCGACAATCAAAACACAATCATATGCAACAATATGATGCATGAATATGGCATGAATATGTGATGTGTTTTGAGCCAATGCATTTAGCATTCAACTTGGAAGAGATCCATTTGAACCAAAGGTTCAAATGCAACTCTAATATAAGTCCCTTTAAATGCCATAAGTGTGTTTTCATATATACAGCATGTATAGGTTGGTTTTTCATGCATGAAAATGGCACAGATGGATAGATTGAATTTTTCTGATCATTTTTCATATATAAATTATTTAAATCTGAGCTACAGTTGAATTTCTATGAATTTTTGAAGTTTATATCATTTTCTGGAATTTCCTGATTTAATTTAAATCCAGAAAATGAATAACTACGTCAGCACTGCGTCATGCTTGCGTCACCAAGTCAACGGCGCTGACTGGGGTTAAACCTGACGTGTGGGATCGACACGTCAGTGACACAGTGTTAAACAGGGGGGTTTACTAATCTAATTAAAAGATTAGGGCGCACTGGGCCCACATGTCAGTGTCAGGGGGATTAATCAGGCGGTGATTAGCGCTAAGCTAATCACCTGCCAGGCCGGACCCACGTGGCAGGGCTCAGGCGACGGGGCTCGTCGCCGGCGACCACTGGCCACGGCGGAGTCCCCGCTGGAAGCCACGGGAGCGGCGGCAGGGGGCACCAGGAGGTTGCTCGCGCTCCCGCGCATCCAGGGGAGCCAGCGAGAGGCTGCGGGGGCGGCGGAGCTCGCCGGAGCGGAGCTCGCGGCGGCGGCCGGAGTTCGGCCTCAGGCGGGATCGTGGCTGCAGCTTGCAAAAGACAAAGGGGAGAGGAGGATTCGAGGTGGGAGCTCACGGCGAGTCCAGCAGAGGAAACGGCGGCTCGGGGGAGGCTCTGCAGGCGACGGACGGGCGGTGGAGATTCATGGCGGCCGGAGTTGAAGATGATGGCGGAGGCGGCGATACGGTGCGTCCCCAGTTGCCTGGCTCGTCGAGGACGTAGAAGACGTCGTGGCGGAGCTCTCGGGTGCGGAGAGAGGTCGAGGGGGAGGCGGTGGCTGCGGCAGCAGCGAGCGGCGGCGACGGTGGCGTTCGGCCGTGCGCGAGAGAGAGCGAGGGGAAGAGGAAATGGGTACGGGAGAGAGCGAGAGAGGTGAGGGGCGGCGCGTGGCGTCGCGCGGGTGTTCCAGGCGACGAGGGGGAGAAGCAGGAGGTGGCCGGACATGTGGCCGCGTGCACCGAGCGCGTGCCCCTGTCCTCCTGGCGTGAGGAAGGGGACGACTGGCACGGCCAGCTGGCTGGGCCGGCCTGCTGGGCCGCTGGGCCAGGCCAGGCTGCAAAGTGAGGTAAGTGCAGGTGGGTTTTCTTCCTTTCTTTCTATTTTTGTTTTCTGTAATTTGTTTTGATATAGTTTTAAACAGTAAATCATTTTATTTACTTCTGTCAATTTTTGTAGGAACTAGTTGGATTGCTCCAAAACTCCTCACCAATTAACAGAATTTTTGGACATATATTAGATATATATAGCAAATATAGATCCAAAGCAAATAATTATGCATTAATTCCAAATTGCCAAAATAAATACTTATGAGCTCCTGAAAATATTGGTTTGATTTTTATCTCTGTCCAATATTTTCAGAGAGTAACATGAACATTTTCTTGGACCTTTTTGGAGCAATTTTTATCTGGGTCATTTCCAGAAATGATTTCTGAGGGTTTCACAATCCCCATTTAAATTTTAAATTGAATTTAAACATGATGCTCACAAGAAGGCTAGCCTAGGTCATACCAGAACAAGGGATGTGACAATGACCTGCCTTGAATGTGACGTGGGGGTCGTGCGTGGGGCGGTTGCAGCACGCTTGCATCACATCATGGTATATGGTAAAGAGGCGGCCCGCGCCTTCCCCATAAAAAGAAGAAGCCGCAGGGGCGCTGCTCATTTACCCCCTGCGCCTTCCCCAATCTCGTAACTGTCGCTCCCTTCTTCTTCCTCAAGCTCTTGCCTTTGCTCACCGCCACCGCACCCTCACTGCTCTTAATCCTCCATCCCCTTTCAGTCGCCATGGCACCCAAGACAGGGAAAGGCAAAGGGGTGGCCAAGGACGTCGGGGAGAAAGAGGCGCCGAAGAGCGAGTTGGCGGTGCTGCGGATGCAGCACGCCTATTTCCCCTCGACGGTCGATGCGGTCCACCTCAGGGACTACTTCAGGCCCCTGTGGGGGAGGGCGACAATGGGGCACCCCGCCACGCGCATCATCGCTGCCGATTTCGCCAAGGCCGGCCCAAATCGGTACCCCTTCTTCGTGGATTACTTCTCTTGCGGGCTCTGCCCCCTTTCTCTGATTTCTTCAACGACTTCATGCTCACCTACGGCTTTCACCTACTCGACTTTACGCCAAATGCCATGGCGTGCATGGCCTTCTTCGCGCATCTCTGCGAGGGCTTTGCCAGAGTGCTCCCCAGCACAGCGCTCTTCCGCCACTACTTCTATCCTTACATCCAGCCAGGGGACGCCATTTCTGGGTGCATCACCTGGATCCCGAGGACCCACGAGAAGGGCACGTACCTGGAGGGTGCCCAGAAGGATAGGTGGGACGAGTGGCGGAGCCGGTGGTGCTGGATCGACGAGAAGGACCCGCGGGAGTTCTGCCGGGTTTGCCAGAGTCCGCCGGTACGCCACAAGGACTGGAGCAACCTTGACGCCAACGACAAGAAGCTCAGGGTCACCACCACTAGGATCCATCGCCTCACCATGGCCGGGCTCACCCTTGAGATGATCGGGGCCGATTTCATCCGTCGCCGAATCGCCCCGCTGCACAACAAGGGGAGGCCGGCCTGGGACTGCAGGAATGCGGCCGATATCATGAGGCTCCGCCCTGGCCTGAAGCACAACTTCACGGTGCTGGGGCATGCCCATTTTTGCCAGAGGCTCTTTCAGCTCAATGTGGACAGCGACGGCAGGGCTGGGAGGACCGGCAAGGCCATGAAGACCGGCAAGGCCGTCAAGGGGCCTCTGTTTGGGTTGTCGGCGGGAGTGGTCCCGCTGAGCAACAACTCTCGCCAGTCCGCTATCATCGCCATGATGCCGGACTTCAACGCGCACGGCCTCGACCCGGCCTGTGGCGAGCCGCCAGCGGAGAAGGTGCAGGAGTTTTTCGACAACTTGTCGGAGAACTATGTCCGCGACGAGCCGCTGCTCATCCGCAACACCACCAAGGAGGAGCTGGACTACATCGCCGCTTGGGCGGCGGAGGCGGCGCTTGCAAAGGAGGCCGGCAGCATCGGCGCCATGGAGGACGAGGCCGACGCGGCCGTGGAGGAGAAGGAGCTCGCCCAGTGGGTGGAGTCTGCCGGGGAGGCCAGTGGCGCCGGCGCCGGGGCTCCCCTCATTGAAGACGTGGTCGAGGAGTCGACCGAGGAGGAGGCCGAGGCTGTCGACCCCTCGACCACGGGGAAGAGGCGCGTCCTACGGCGGGCCCGCTCCGGCAAGCCGGTCCAGCCCGGCAGGACCGCCCAGCGGCAATAGGTTCAGGAGCGGTCCATGCGCCAGACGAGGGCCGCGGCGACGAAGGCCACGATAGTGAAGAAGGCGGTGACAACCACTGTAGCAAAGAAGAAGAAGGCCGCCTCCTCCTCATCCAAGCAACGCCGGACCCCATCCCCTTCTCCTTCTCCTTCGGATGGTAACTCGGAGGTTAATTTTGACCTCGGGTCCTTCAGCCTGAAGAGGAAGAGGAGGCTAGTGGAAGAGGAGGTGGAGGACGAGTAAGTGCTTCGCCCTCCATCATCTCCTGACCCCACACCTATGCTATCCTCTTTTAACTTGATATTATCCTCACACGGACATGGAGACGTTGGCCCAAAGGGTGGCGAAGAGGGCCAGGACCTCGACGGGCGACGAGCCCCCGGCTAGCACTCCGCGCACGCCGGAGTTGGTGCTGATCAGCCCGAACGACAGCCCCCGATGCAGCCCCCGCTTCAGCCCCCAGCGTGAGTTCATTACTCACTTCCTGTCGGTGTGCGTTGGGGCACGATCCCTTGGTGCTAATCTTGCCGAGTTCGCAGGAGTAGAGCGGCAGCCGGAGGAGCCGCTGAGGGCCACCCCCAACACGCCGCCCCCGTCAACCACGCCGCCCAGAGGGGCGTCCCCGACGAAGGCATCAAGCACCGAGCCCTCGCGCACAGAGGAGGTGAACTTGGGCGGCAGTGGCCCCATCCCGGCAACGGACATTGGCGGGGAGGGAAACACTTCTTCCCAGCTTGGCGCGGGTACGTGGCCTGCCTTCTGTCCCCGTCTTTTCTTCTTCTTGGACCTTGATTCTGGCCCCGTCTCATTCTGCTTCTTGGTATCCAGACCCTCCCTCGGCAGACTAGGAGGACATTGATACCATCATCGGGGAGGTCGCCAAGGACGCCGAGGCCGAGGCCGACAAGATCGCTGCCGAGGAGGCCGCCAAGACCGCCGCTGAGGAGGCCGCCAAGGGGCCTGCCGGGGAGGCCAGCAAAGCCGCTGCCGAAGAGGCCCACAAGGCTACCACTGAGGAGGAGGTGGCCTACGACCAACCTTCCTCCCCTCCGGCCCCCGGCCCGGGCAGGTACTTGAAGGTGGGCGACGGCCTGTTCGTCCACCTCCCGAGGACGGCGGGCACCAGGGCGCCGGCCGAGGGGGAGGTGTTTGACGAAGAGGCGCTCGCCATCGCTGGGCTCCAGGTTGTCGATGAACCGGGCCCCGGCGACGGCGGTTCCCAAGAGGAGCAACTTCTCCGGGCCATGGGCGCCAACTTTCAGAAACTCCAGGCGCTCCACCATGCCCGCCTGGACAAGGTGAAATCCAGGATGGCGGCGGTGGACAAGGCGGAGGCAGATCTTGAGGAGCGCGTCACTCAGACGCAAGCTTGGTTTGGCGGGGCCCGGGATGAACTGAAGGCTGTCCAAGATGAGCTGGCTGAGCGCAAGCGGGAGCTCGTCCTGAAGCAGGCCGACATCGAGAAGGCCTAGGAGGCGGCAAAGGAGCAGGCCGCCAAGGACGAGGCTGCTCGGCAACAGCACCAGGCTCTGCTCAACTCCCAGGAGGAGGACCTTGCCGCTCGTGAGGAGGCGCTTGCCGCCACACTCCGTGGCAGGGATGAGGAGATTGAGAAGCTCGTCGCGCAGTGGACCCAGGAGCTGGAGCAGAAGCACAAGGATGCACTCCGTGCTCTGGCTCTGGACCATGCCGGCAAGGTGAAGGAACTGGAGGTGGAGTGGGATGGGCTGAAGAAAGAGGTCTCAGAGCTGACGGAGGAGAAGGACACGACCAACGGCGCTCTGGCGGATGCGCATGCTGTAGTCCTCGCAAGACCGAGCTACTCTCCAAGGCCAACGACTCCATCAATGACCTGAAGCTGAAGGCAGATGGCTTGGAGGGGAAGCTCTCGGAGGCCGGGGCTCGTGAGGAGACCTTGAACAAGGCCCTGGAGGAGGAGAAATGGCTGCGGATGGATGGCGCTGCCTAGTACGAGGAGTATGCGAAGGGCGTAAACCTTTGGATCAGCCGCCTCATCGACGTCATGGAGAGGCTCACCTCACAGCTAGCCGCCATGGGCCTGCTCGATGTCAGGTACTCCTAGGAGACGAAGGTGAGCCCCAATGCCAGGTTGACCCTGTTCTTCGAGGGCGTCCTTAGAGCCCTGGAGCGGCTACGCTCCAACCGAGCGACCTCTCTGGCCAATGAGGCCCGGAAGCTTTGCCGGGGCGCCCTGACCAAGGTCCTCACCAAGGTGGCGTACTGGAACCCCAACGTTGACTTCACCGACGCGCTGGAGAGCCTGCCGGAGGACGTGGACCTCGCGGCGCTCGAGGAGCGTATCGAGCCCATCATCAGCTGCGTTGACGGAGTCCAGAGGGTGGAGGGCCAGCGCCGGGACTAGGCACCCCGTTTCTCATCGCCGCTGCGGGTTCATGACCAAGACAATTTTATCTTAAGTTAGAACCGCAGCAACAATTGATGTAATATAACTCTGCAGTACTTTAAGGTGAAACATGCTATCTTCCTATATTGATCTTTCTTTGGACGTATGCACCCTACGCCTAGTAGGATAGGTTTGCCGGCGCGTAAACCCATGCTATGGCGCCTTGAGGACGGATCCTTAGCAGCCTGCTGGGGGGCACTTGCTGCCGGGAAAACCACCTTGCCGTTCTCAGCGCAGCCGGTTAAACTGTTGAGCGGACTCGAAACAGGGCAAGGGCGTTGCTAATAGCGGGCAGGCCACCTTGCCATTCTCAGCGCGGCCGCTTGAACTAATGAGCGGACTCGAAACAGAACAAGGGCGTTGCAAATAGCGGAAGGGTCCCATGGCGTGCAGGTTTTTCATAGAAAGAGCAAGATCTTTCGACGACAATAACCTCATATTAAGAAGAATTGCTCAAAGTTATGCGTGGCTTAGCTTTTTGCGGCCACGCAGATGGTCGTTGCAGCTGCGGACGGCACTAGAGTGCGGCCGATTGGCGTCGCCTTCTCTTCTCGGGTCATCGCGACGAGGGCGTCGGTACGTTGACTCCAAAACTGGATTTTCATAGCTTGCGCCCCCTACCTGGCGCGCCAAATATGTCGGTGGAAACGACACCTATTGGATCACGAGGAACCCCTTCTACGGTTGGTGGGCGCGGGGCTGTGGAAAGAGCGGGTTTAGAAGACCAACACGGGGGGTTTATCTAGGTCCGGGCCGCGAGTGACGCGTAATACCCTACTCCTGCTGGTTTGTGTTTATCTGGTGTTCTTGGACTAGCTACAAAGCGTGCAGGGTCCAAAAAGTCCGAATCCTCTCTGAGTACGCCGCGGGCCTCCTTTTATAGTCAAACGGGCTGCCACAGTGGCACACAGGAGGTGGAAAGTTGTACAGTAGTCGAGTTTATCCCTGGCACCGTAGGACAAAACGCATTTAATGCGCTGCCGACGTGCCCTTCTTGCTTTATCGGGGACGGCAAGGAAGCTCGTCTCACCTGTCGTCGCCTGGCCTTCCTTCGACACGCGTCTAGGCTGACGAAGCGTGTAGTGCCACGCTCGCTGGCTGGCTGCTGAGTTGGTGTGGTGGTAGAGTCTTCACGAAGATCTGCATGCTACCACGCAGGTGCTTGCTGACTTGACCTGGGAGCTGCATGCCGCCACGCAGGTGCCTGCCTAGTTGGCGTGCTGGGAGCTGTGTGGGAACGGCGGTGGAGCCTTGGCGTGGGCCTGGCTGCGGCCTCGTAGATGTCCTCGGCAAGAGCCTTGCCGGGGCGCCGGCAAGGATCTTGCAGGCGTCCCCGGCAAGGGTCTTGCCGGGGGTCTTGTGGGCGTCTCCGGCAAGGATCTTGCCGGAGGCTTCGTCTTCTGGTTCTCATCTAGTCTTGTATGTCCTTGGTCTTGACAAAGATCTGCATGCCACCATGCAGGCGCCTCCCGAGCCTTGGTTCCAATGTTGTTGATGGTGTCGGAACTCTTAGGCTCAAGGGTGGCGGCTCTGCTGGTGTTTGGGCAAGTTGCCACGACAAGGGCCCTTGTGGGGCTATGTAAGCTCCCCCGGCAAGGCTCCTGCCGGGGAGAGCCCACCTTGTCCCTTCGCTTCTTGCACTTCTGTCTTGTCGTTGCTCTGGTAGTCTTGTGTCTTCTCTCCCTCTGCACCGCCAAGCGTCGCCGCGGGCGTGTGGCTGCGACTGCCCGCGCACAAGTAAAGGGGTACAAAAAGGACCCCTACTTTTGTACACCGACAGAAGGTATGCGTATAGTGTTAAAAGCTTAGTTGTATATCAGATGTGATAGTTATATTCAGAGATTAACTCATGTAACACTTTTATTATGAGCATAGTTGGCGGAGCCGAGGTCGAGACCCTCAAAGGCGCCCTTGCCCAGGCCAAGAAAGAGGCGAAGGCAAATAAGGCATCCACTGACAAAGCGGCTGCAGAACTGAAGACCGAGCAGGCCGCCCGCTGCCAACACGAAGCTCGGGTAGCCGAAGTTGAGCAGGAGCTGAAAGATGCCATCGGCAAATGCGAGGCTTTTGAGGAGAAGGCGTCGGCCCAGTCGACCGAACTCGCCAAGGCTCTCAATGATGCCAAGGCGGCGTGGGTCGAATCTCGAAGTGCTCGCGAGGAGATCCATCAAGCCAAGCAGATAGCGGCTGGTAAGGCCTTTCTTTTGCAGAGTATTTTTGGAGGTCAGAGGTATGCTTTGCTGACATGAGTGTGGAGTTCTCCAGACACGTTTGCAGATCTTCCGAGGAGTGCCGCTGATGCTGCATAGTTCTTCCAAGCCCAGGAGGGGAACTCGACCGAGAAGCTGTTCTAGTCACAATTTCTCGCGCCGGAGCATCTGACGCCTCTAAACGACCAGCTGAAGCAGCTCATGGAGCTGCATAGGGTGGCGGGCTTGGCCATGAAGGACTTACTAGTCCAACTCTGGCTGGCCGAACCTATTCCCAGCATCTACTTCGGTTTGGTGAAGCGGCTTGTCGATGCGTGGCCCCAAATTGATGCGATAAAGTGTTCAACCTGCATAGAGGGTGCTCAGATGGCCTTCGCCCGCGTGAAGATGCAATGGGCGAAGATGAAGGCCACCGACGTGGCGACCGCAGGCCCACCCGAAGGCAAGGATCATCGGAAGCCGGAGAGGTACTTTGACGACGTCCTAGAAGGGGCCCGAATAGCAGAGGGCCAATGTTCTAAGGACGTGATATTTGATTAGATGTGTTCGGGTTGTAAAAACTATGTTAAGAACCCATGCTTGTAATATATCTATTTTTGCGCCTTTTGTTTTCAAGCGATTTTTCCTCCTGTGCAGCCATTTATTTCTGAAAGTTGCTATTCTTCGGCTTCAGCCCCCACGCAGATGTTACGGGGGTGTTCAGCATAACGCGTGACTGCACTTTATCCAACGTCTTGGCCCGTAAAGGAGGCATCCGCGAGGTGAACCAGGCAATCAGACTATGTGCCTTTATTACTTTCACTTAGCTATAGGAGTTTGACTGTGGAGCTAAGTAGTAGCCCCTGGTGTGTGTGCGGCTATCCGAACTACGGCGCATGTTCCACGCGGCTGGGCAAAGACCAGCCCCTCGTATAACACGGCGTGAATCGCTAATGATTTTAGTATAAGACTAAGTCGCCGAATCGCCGACCAGCTCTCGCTTTATCATGACAGTCAGTTTTTGGCTTTCTCTACTGAGGTATTTTACTGGATGAACCAGAAATACAGTCGCATTAGTTCTCCCTTTACTACCTTAGCCGAAAAAGCGGAACGTAAGGTGGTAAGCACAGGAGCCGGGCAACCCAACTATAGACCAAAGACATGACTCGGAGCCGATGCATATAATGCATTATTCGGGACGCCGAAGAGTACCCCATAGGAGTTCGGACTTGAAAATGTGTTGGGCCGGCTCCAGCCCCCGGTGTTTAAGGCCGGACTAAAGCACGTGCGGCAGTCGGAAGTAGGGAGGGAATACAGATGATAATATAAAATAGATGAGTACCAAACAAAAGTGGTGATCAAGTGCTTCCTTTAAGCCCTGATTAATACATCGAGATGTGTCATTATAGACAATGCCCGAAGGCTAAGGCCATTTTACATGCCGAAAGTCTACACAAGGGAACGGTTTATAAGGGCTTTTTGAGAAAACAGTGGCTTGAAGATCCTAATGATGCCCTACTGCACGTCTGCGCCATTTATCCTTGGTTAGAAATCCTTTGAGATGAGGAGTCAATGGTCGTCTATAAGAAAGGGGAACCTGGAAAGGAGCCCCTATACAACCGTAGAGTAGGTAGGTTTTTAATGAACCTGTAGTAAAAAAAGAAAGAGAGTAAAAAGGTTAAGGTCCGAATAGGGCCAAGCCGTACTATAGACCTTTTTCCGCAGTATGCCTCCGGTGCTGCCCAAGGTATTTTAAGTGCGTAATTATGCACGCGCGACACGTATGCCGCAACCTAATGGGGCGATCTGCGGAGGCTGAACTGCTTTTCAAGATCCGGATCCACCAAACTGTCGTGCTGTAATGTGGACCGGACTCGCCTAGCGGTGTCATGGGTCTTGATGACTGATGAGTTGTTCGGCTTGATGAGTCTGTTCTGTACCTCGGCTGCTAGGGCCGCGGTGTGCTCCTCAGTATGGAGGGAGCGCTCCATATTTCCATTGACTGTGATGACGCTGCGCGGTCTGGCATTTTGAGCTTAAATAAGCATATCGTGGGACTGCATTAAAGCGGGCGAAAGCAGTTCGTCCAAGCAGTGCATGATAACCACTGCGGAAAGGGATGATATCGAAGATCAAATCCTCGCTTCGAAAGTTGTTTGGAGATCCGAATACTACTTCCAGTGTTAAGGAGCCCGTGCAGCGGGCCTCCACGCCAGGTATCACTCCTTTAAAGGTAGTATTACTAGGCTTGATTCTTGATGGGTCGATACCCATCTTACGGACAGTGTCTTGGTAAATCAAGTTGAGACTGCTACCACCGTCCATAAGGACTCTAGTGAGATGGTATCTGTCGATGATGGGACCAAGGACCAGGGCCGCCGAACCTCCATGACAGATACTGGTTGGGTGGTCCCTGCAATCAAAGGTGATCGGACAGGCTGACCATGGGTTGAATTTTGGGGCGACAGGCTCTATGGCGTAAACATCCCTTAATGCGCCCTTGCGCTCCCTCTTGGGGATGTGGGTGACATATATCATGTTCACAGTTTTCACCTCATGGGGGAACTTTTTCTATCCCGCTGTGTTCGGAGGGCGGGGCTCAACATCGTCCTCTCTTTGAGGTCCTTTCCCCTTATGTTCGATATTTAATTTACTGGCCTGTTTAAAAACCCAGCAGTTTCCCTTGGTGTGGTTGGTAGGCTTGTCAGGGGTACCATGAACCTGGCAAGGCCTATCCAGTATTTTAACCAAATTGGATGGACCATCCCTATTTCCTTTGAACAGCTTCTTCCATTGACCGGGTTTAGAGCCGCTGAATCCGGCATTTGCCGTTGTATCCTCGGTTTCTTCATTGTTGTTCCGACGCTTATTTTTGCTGCACCGTGGCCTTCCATTGTTGTCCCTGGCTTCAGAAGTGTCGGGGTCTCTGGTACTGTTGCTTCTATGAGCCAACCAGCTATCTTCGTTCGCATAGAAGCGGGTCATCAGTGCGGTAAGAGCTGCCATAGTCTTTGGCTTTTCCTGACCAAGGTGTCGGGCGAGCCATTCATCACGGACAATGTGTATAAATGCTACTAGCGTCCGGACAGTCGACGATTTGGTTCTTTTTAATTAAGAACCGAGTCCAGAGTTTGCGGGCTGACTCTCCGGGTTGCTGGACTATGTGACTTAGGTCATCAGCGTCCGGTGGCCGGACATAAGTGCCCTGAAAGTTGTCCCGAAAAGCATCCTCTAAGTCCTCCCAACTGCCAATGGAGTTCTCTGGGAGGCTATTCAACCAGTGTCGTGTTGGTCCTTTTAGCTTTAGGGGGAGGTATTTGATGGCGTGGAGATCATCTCCGCAAGCCATGTGATGTGGAGAAGAAAATCTTCAATCCATACAGCCGGATCTGTCGTGCCATAGTAAGGCACGATGTTCACGGGTTTAAACCCTTCCGGAAACTGGAGGTGCATTACTTCATCGGTAAAGCACATGGGGTGTGCGGCACCTCTATACCAGGCGACATCGCGGCGGAGCTCAGATGACATCTGTGTCCGAGGCTGACCCCGGGTTTGGTTATGTTTGTCATGCCCGACCTGATGGCCATTATCTCGCGCTGGAGCGTGTCCTCTTGATCCATAAATTGATCTTGTCTGGCCGACTCTATTGTCCAGGTCCTTACGTAAGTCATGCATGTAGCCCGGATCCATTGTCTCTTTGCTTCTACAGCGAGGTGGCGTGGGCTGGTGTTCGACATAATTGGCCGCTTTGTCCCGTCCATGTCGTGGTCGGTCCTGTTGGTCAGCCTGATTGTATTGTGATGGTATTGGCTCGAGGGCCTCGTCGTCAAATTGTGGCAGTAGCCTGCATTTTGGGTAACTCTTTGTCGGGCGCTCGAGGCCGTATTCTTTGGCAGCCAGGACCTTGGTCCATATGTCGTTGAGCGTATCCTGTTCGGCTTGAAGCTGCTGCTGTTTCTTTTTCAGGCTTCGCGCGGTGGCGATGAGCAGTCGCTTGAAGCGTTCTTGTTCGAGGGGTTCCTCCGAGATGATGAAATCTTCGTTGCCCAGGCTGACATCCTCTTTGGAGGCAGGTAAGTAGTTACTGTCTTCTGAGTCCTCGTGATCGGCATGTTCGGGGTTGTATTGACCTTCTTCCCTTTCATCCTGCTCAAACACAGGCTCGACGGGGTGATCGGGATCTTCGGTGTTGTCCAGAGTGTTATTATCTCTGGTGTCCTTATTGCTTTCCCTTGCCCGACACGATCGTGGACGGCGCCACTGACGCTGGCGCTTTGGTGGGTCATCGACGGGCTTATCCTCGTCTGGGTTTTAGTGACATCGTCATCCTTCTTCTCAGGTGTGTCCACCATGTATACGTTGTACGTAGAAGTGGCCGTCCAACGCCCCATGACTGGCGGGTTTTGGCCTGGTTCGGCCTCGACATCGTCGTCCATGCCATCGATGACTTCAGAGGCGTAGTCTAGCATATCGGTTAGGTCCTCGACAGTGGCTATTAAGTGGGTGGTGGGTGGGACGTAAAAATGCCTGCTCCCAGCTCCCAATTCGGGCTGGGCGTAGTTCGAGGTGATACTTTCGTGATGGCGAGAGATCGCATTAGGTCCAGTGTCTCGTTTAAGAGCGAAAGGCGGGTGTCTGAGGACCTGCAGAGCTAGGTCAGGTAATAACCACTTGACCGAGCTCCATGGACCTGGGCCTCGAGAGTTCGGAGTTAACGTCTAGGGGCGAGTCCGGCCTTTCGATGATAGCGAGGGTCCCATTTGACTCCGGGCCCATTGACGGCATGGTCGCATCTGGGTCTCCGATGGGGAGCTTCGTAATGGGGTAGAGTCTGGTGGGGTTTAGCCTCCCATCTTCGGACGAAGCGATCCGCCTCAGATCTAAGGCCGGGTGGGCGTGGGCGTCGAAATCTAACGGTGGATCTGATGGGCCTCCTTTATGTGGATGAAGAGCGGTGACCGAGGCCGAGAACCCTTCGAAGACCATGTCTCCTCGGATATCATCGATGTAGTTCAAGCTTCCAAACCTGATCTGGTGACCGCGGGCGTAGCTGTTGATCTGCTCGAGGTGACCAGTTGAATTGGCACGCAGAGCGAAGCCGCCAAACACAAAGAGTTGACCAGGGAGAAAAGTCTCCACAGAAACAACATCGTCGCCGATGACAATGTGAGCCATCGATCCTTTTGTCGACGACACAATGGAACTCTCAATGAAAGCACCAATGTCAGTGTCAAAACCAGTAGATATCGGGTAGGGGGTCCCGAACTGTGTGTCTGAGGATCGATAGTAATAAGGGACAATGGGGACATGGTGTTTACCCAGGTTCAGGCCCTCTTAAAAGAGGTAAAACCCTACGTCCTGCTTGATTATATTCAATGAGTATAGGGGTTGCAAGAGTTGATCTACCTCGAGATCGTAATGGCTAAACCCTAGATATCTAGCCTATGAGAATTCCGATAGCCTTTACGGACTAAATCTCCCCGATTTATATACACACCGGAGAGGCCTAGGGTTATACAGAGTCGGTTTGCAGGGAAGGAAACAACATATCAGGACATCAAACTTGCCATCCACACATATAAGAGTCCTACCCGGACACGGGGGAAAAGTCTTCTGCTTTTATCTTCACGGCCCATCAGTCCGGCCCATATCAAATAGTACGGACACCCGAGGACCCCCTAATCCGGGACACCCTCAGCTTATACCAAAGCTTGTCCCTATTCGGCCAAAAAACTTACCACAGCATGTTGGTGCCATGTCATGACACCATGCCAAGTTTCATGATTTTCAGGCATGTTTTGAATTTACAGGAATTAAAAAACCAAGTTTCTCAATATTTCCAGCCGAGGCACGACGCCCAGATGTATGAATTCCATTCCCATTTCTTGCATGGGACCTAGAAAGTTACCCAAGGACACACATGTGATTTTTCAACCAACTTTGGTGCACTGGAGCATGTGCTTGTAGTTCAAATTTGAATTATGCACATTAAATGCCTAGAAATTCAATTAATGTATAAAAAAGGCCAAACGAACCTGGAGTAATTCGAAAATTTAGCACGGTACTTCTATTTGGTATAATCTACCTATGTAAAAATTAAGGCGGGAGAAGGCAGTGTATGTTGTTTCGCACACGGAGGTGACATGTTCCCTCTCGGAACCACGAGCCTTCTTGAGAGAAGCTCCGGTTTGCAAGAAGCTTGTACCAAACCTTGTCCAAATTCGGCTAAAAAATTAACCACAGCATGTTGCTGCCATGTCATGACACCATGCCAAGTTTCATGATTTTTAGGCGTATTTTGGATTTACATGAATTAAAAAACCAAGTTTCTCAATCTTTTCGGCCGAGCCACGACGCCCAGATGTTTGAATTTCATTCCCATTTCTTGCATGGGACCTAGAAATTCACCCAAGGACACACATGTGATCTTTCAACCAACTTTGGTGCATTGGAGCATGTGCTTGTAGTTCAAATTTGAATTGTGCACCTTAAATGACCAGAAATTCAATTAATGTATAAGAAAGTCCAAAGGAACCCAGAATAATTCCATATTTTAACACGGCACTCATATAGTTCTATGTTGCCTCTGTAAAAAATCAAGGGGGGAGGCAGCATATATCGTTTCACACACAAAGGTGACATGTCCCCCCTCGGGAACCATGAGTCTTCTCGAGAGAAGCTCCAGTTGCAAGGAGCTTATACTAAAAACCTGTCCAAATGTGGCCAATTTTTTTACCATAGCATCTTGGTCCCATGAAATGACACCATGCCAAGTTTCATGATTTTCAGGCGAGTTTTGAATTTCAGGGAATTTAAAAACCAAGTTTCTCAATGTTCCCGGCCGAGCCACGACACCCAGATGTTTGAATTTCATTCCCATTTCTTGCATGGAACCTATAAATTCACCCAAAGATACACATGTGATTTTTCAACAAACTTTGGTGCCCTGGAGCATGTGCTTGTAGTTCAAATTTGAATTATGCAGATAAATGCCTAGAAACTCAATTAATGCATAAAAATGCCAAACGAACCCGGAATAATTCTAAATTTAAACACGACACTCATGTAGTTGCATGTTCACTGTACATAAATGTTCTAGCAATTCAAACACCATCCTTTCCCTCCACAACACCATTTTATCTTTCAAAACATAATGAAAAAAACAGGTATACCACAAACAGTTTACTAGAAAGAACCGTGTTGGATGCGATATAAAATATCTTGGCGCACCGTCTTGTCTGGCTAACGCAGGAAGCTTCATCGTCTACAGTCCACTGCCCCTGCTTGAACCACACTTGCGCGCCAGTTTCTCGTGGCACTGAGTGAAATTTTTCTGCCACCGCGGAAATATCTATCTCCCCGCCCCCTCCCTCCCAACAAAAGACACATTTCCACCGTTCGTCCTTGCTTTCCAAGTTCAAACCTTCACTGGTTCTTACTGGCAGCTCAACCTCCTCGCCGGCGACCCTTCTTCTTGTAGCGCCACCTCCTCACCGGCTACCCTTCTTCTTGCAGCGCCTCCTCCTCGTCGGCGACCCATCTTCTTGCAGCACCACCTCCTCGCCGGCGAACCTTCTTGTTTCTGCGCGACCTCCTCGCCGCTGACCCTTCTTCTTGTTGCGCGGCTTCGTCGATATGGTCAGGTAATCCACACCCACCACGCAATCCTCCTCCTTCCCCGTCCCACATGCCCCGACCGATGGCGCGACACCTTCCGCAGAAATCACTGTCCCCCTCCTCCAATTAAGCGCCGCCCACAACCATTTTGCACGCAGTTGTCCGATCTCGGGTTCCGGCAAAACCCTTAAGGTTCGAACTCTGGGGTGCGCACGAAGTTCTCCCCCTACTGATCCACGTCCTAGCTTAGATCTCAAGGACTAACTTGACGAACTCGCAACACAAAGAACACAATATTTATACTGGTTCGGGCCACCGTTGTGGTGTATTACCCTACTCCAGTGTGGTGGTGGTGGATTGCCTCTAGGGCTGAGGATGAATAGTTACAAGGGGAAGAACAACCTCCTGAGGTTGAGGTGTTCTTGTGCTCGGTGTGCGGGTGATGATTATCTCTCTCTCCCTTTTTCCTTTTCCCCATCTATGGTGGTGGCTAGTCCTATTTATAGAGGCCCTGGTCCTCTTCCCAAATATTGAGCGGGAAGGGAGCCAACAACGGCCAATTTGAAAGGGGATAGCTAGTATAGCTTCTCCTGACAAAAGTAGTCTTCGCCTGCCAAAGGCTCTGGTGGTGACGCCGCCTTGGGCTCCATGGTGACCTCCGTCTTGCCGTCCTGCTGGTCTTGGTCTCATTGCACTGATATGGAAACCTTTGCTTGACGCCTCAGTACTCCGCGCATGCGCTTGCCCCCTTAGCCCCAAAGAGGAAACAAGGACTCTGTGCACGCTGGCGCCCGCCTGGTCTCGGTCGTCATGGCTCACGTCACGAGAACCTCGCGAGGTTTGCCTTGCCTTGAGCTCTCCGCCCCTCGCGAGCCAACCTGGAGAGGCCGCTCCTGAGGAGGTCTTGTGTCATCTGCCTCGCGAGGCTTGGCCCCTCGCGAGGGTCTTGAATGCTTGTTGGTGAAGATGGGCCGTACGGGCCCACTTGCAGAGCCACTCCGTGGGCCACAGGCAGGAAAGTCTAGGGACCCCCTTCCCAGAACGCCGACAGTAGCCCCCGGTCCCAAGGCGCGCTCGGGCTTGGCTTCGAGGCGAAGCCAAAGGCCAAGGACGGAGCACCGCGGGCCCCAATAGCCTATGGCCTTGGTCGACGCGTGGCGGTTGATTGGATGTGGGCGTCTCCGCTTCCCCACGCTGCCTCGGCAACTGCCCGACTGTCAAAAGGCTGGCGCAGACAGCGCTTGCCTTCATTGCTTCCTTTCACCTTGCTCAAATCCCCTTTCTTGCGCCCTGCCTCCGAAATCCCCAGATCTGCTTCCATCCTCCACCGCATCAGCGACCAATGGCGCCGCGCAAGGTCAAGCCCTCCTCGTCGCCAGCTTGGTACGAACCAGCTCTCGACGCGGCCAATGTCTCGGAGAAGAGCCTCGCCGTCACGCGCTTGCTGATGGTGGCGGAGAGCAATGAGAGGGGGAAGACGGAGCTCCGGGTTGCCTTCGACACGCCGGAACCTGAGGGGAGTACCTCTTTCCCCTTCTTCATGAGTAGCATCTCCGCGGGGCTGGTCCCCCCTTTTCTGACTTCTTCTACGAGGTCCTTGGCCACTACGGGCTGTATGCGCTGCATCTTCATCCCAACCCCATCCTTCTTCTGTCCATCTTCGCCTACTATTGCGAGGCGTACCTCGGCGTGATGCCGTCCGTGGCTCTTCTGCGCCACTTCTTCTTCCTCCGCGTCAGCAAGGGTCATATCTCTGGGTGCGCCAATTTCATCGCGGCCGGCAAGGCCAACTCGATCTCGAATACCGGGAAGAAGGCCGACAACCTCAGGGCCAAATGGGTCATGATGGGCGCCAAGTGCGTCCACCAGCGGTTGGCGCTGATGACGGAGATGCCCCAGTCCGACAAGGGATGGTCTTGCGTGAAGCTACTGATGAGCGGGCGTCATCGGTGTTGGAGCAGATGAAGGCCGACTTGAAGCCGGGCAACGCGAGGGTGGCCAAAGTAATAGGGGCCATGCTCCCGAGGGAATTCTTGACGCTGCACGTTGCTCCACTTCAGACGCGTGCGTGCCCCCTGTGGAGGCTTGGAGATGAGGAGGACAAGATTCGCCTGAGCCCGGAGGCCTTGCCTCACGATGAGCTGTCCGCAGTTTTGCGCATCTTGGTCGGGGACAACCAAGAGTACCCGCCGAGCGCCTTTGTTCCCCTGTGCCGCCGCAGCGACTGGGAGCAGATCGTGGCTTCCAGGCCAACTTTTGACGGTCGCGGGCTGGTGCCGCCGGCACCTACCGGGGCCCCTGTGGTGCCGAAGCCATTGGAGCTGTCTTCTGATGAGTCCCATGAGGAGGAAGAGGGGGAGGAGGAAAACTCAGAGGTGACCCCCGAAGGGATGGGGGAGACCGCCCCCTTGAGCAAAGCTGACATCCTCCGCGCCCTTCCTGACGACGCCGAGGCCGACGCCCGCCAGGAGAAGGGGGAGCTGCCCGTCATCCCGACAAGGGGCAGATCGTCGCTGGTCTCTTGAGACGTTACTCCCGCATTGGCGCCGCCTAGAGCTGCTTCCAGCCCCTGCGCTGCGCCGTCTTCTGCTCCCGGAGCCTTCGCGGCCACACCTCAGGCCTCGAGGCTCTCGGGCTTCAAGCTCACCAAGCGGAGGGTGGACTACACTGCGGTGGAACAGTAAGTGCTTGAGCTCCATCTTGTTCTTGCTTATACTGCTGCTTCCCGACGTTCGTCCTTGGTTGACCAGGCCGCTGCCTTCGGCCAAGAAGAGGAAGGAGGATGCAGCGGCTGCGCCCCCCTCCGCGAAGAAAGGAGGCGACAACACTCACACCTCCCCGGCCCAGTCGCCCTCGCGAGAGCAGGAGGGGCGTCGTCACGAGGAGTCAGCCCCCGAGGTCCCGCTGGCTCCGGAAGTGCCGATGTCCGGCTCGGCTGCCGAGGTCCCAAAGGCTCGGGAGCCCTTGGTCTCCCAGGCCCTGGTGACGGCTTCGCCTCCTTGTCCTGCCGTGCCATCGTTCCTAGGTTCTTCTGCCTCCTCCGCTCTCTTGGAGCCTGCCCTTTCAGAGATGACCCAGCTGCGGGAAGATCTCCTGGGCGCGGATCCGCGCCTCGTAACCGGGCGCCTGGAGCTAGCATCCGGCTGGCTTCAGTCTGACGCGGCGGTCCAAGCGACGCTGACCTAGGCCGCAACGGGCTCCGAGAAGGAGAAGCGAGCCGCCGCACAAGCTACGGACGATTGCGAGGCGGCGCTGAAGGACGCCAAGGCCGCCCACGACCGCTGCCAGGCGCTGGAGGACGAGCTGAAGGGCCTGCACGATGAGCACACAGAAGAAGCTCGTGGCCGCCGGGCGAAGGAGGAGGAGATGAGGGCTCGCGAGGACGCCATTAAGAACCGCGACGCCGAGCTGGGGGAGTTGGCGAAGACGCAGGCCGCCGAACACGGCCGGCTGGAGGAGCTGGAGCAGAAGGTGGAGGCGAAGAAGGTCGGTCTTGACGCCAAGGCTAAGATCCTGGCTGAGGACCGTGCGGCCTCCGCGCTTCTCGAGAAGAGGTCCCACAAGGCTCTAAAGTCACTCTATGAGAAGGGCTTGGAGAGGCCGCTGACCACCGATGAGGATGGCCCCGCCCAGCTGCTTCCCTTCTTGGTGAAGGCGCTCGAGGAAGTCGTGGAGGGCATCGGTCCCATGGTAGAGGCAGAGGCTCGTGTCCTTTCTTCAGCTGCGCTGACGCGTGTCTTCAGCCATCTGCACCTTCGTGACCCCAGCGCTGGTCTTGACGAGCTGCTGGAGCCTATGGCTGATGAACACCGCACGGCTGCCCCCGGAGCCGTGAAAGGCCAGGTGGAGGCTCTGCTGAAGAAGTTCCACGGCTTCGCTTCCGCGCCTTCGACTGGAGGCGCCGGCACTCCTGCAGCTCCGGCCGGTGACCAAGATGAAGGCGACATCATCAAGGGAGGAGTGCCTCTCACAGGCGTTGATGGTGTTCAGGGATGACCTGCGGCTCCTTTCCTGTTTTATTCCTGCAGCATGCATCATGCCTCGTGGAGGCGTTAAACTTCCGTTTGATATTGTGAGAACAATATGTCTTGTAATATCTTCTTCGAGATTTTGCAATTTTTCTTCCTATTGGCTTTGCGTTTTGCGTCGGCAGAGCCCGGCCCCGCGCATACCTCAACCGCCGTTGGGCCGACCGGAGGCCAGGATGGAACCAAGGAGTGAGGGGCTACGTGACTAGTTAGGCTCCTGAGTCGCGATGCTCAGGAGTCCCCCTTGATGCGCAAACAGCTTATAGGAAGAAGACACGAGGATAGGATTAGTGTTCTACGTCGGCAAGCCCGGCCCCGCGCATACCTCAATCGCCGTTGGACCGACCGGAGACCAGGACGGACCCAAGGAGTGAGGGGCTATGTGACCAGTTAGGCTCCTGAGTCGAGATGCTCAGGAGTACCCCTTGACGTGCAAACAACCTTCATACCTTTGCCCTCGCCGAGGCTCGGGAGGGGCGCGCGACGACCAGGTCCGGGGGACCTGGTTGGGCGGCGTACGCTTGGGCCTGACCCGAGCGCAGCCCCCGTGCCCAGCAGCCTCGCGCGACTCTCTCGAGGGGAGGGTGTTGCGGTGAGGCCGAACACTGAGCTCTAAGGCTCCCCGAGGTTGGTGCGGTCGTGAGGCCGCCCTTAGTTGTTTATCACCAGCGCAGAGCATAGCGCTTCCGGTTGTGCACGGGCATAGCCGCTCCTCGGCAGTGTCGACGGCCAGCGCGGAGCATGGTGCTTCCACTTGTGTGTGGGAGGGGACTCCCTACTGCAGAGAGCCCCCGGGGCGTGTACAGCCCCGCCCTGACACGTGGCTTGCACGACAGGGCTAGACGAGGTGTATCTGGGCACTCGTGAGCCAGCGCGGGACTCACGAGGCCCTCCCTCAAGGCGGGTTGCGCCTGGTCTTGGTTTTGTTTGCTGCGCTGGTCCTGCGAGGTGGTCAGACAACCTGCGCCGAACGAATCTCCTGAGGTTATCGCGTGAGAAGGCCAAGCACCAACGTCCCCAGGAGGTGACGTGAACAGGGCCCGGCCGGCAGACAGAGCTGAGCCGCTGGATTTATCAACGCGGCAGGGACGGGCCCGAGCACAGACGCTGTGCTTAACCTACTCACGCGAAGGATCCTGAAGAAACATGGCCGGCGCGCGGCTCCCATGATGGGCGACGATCGAGTAGGTAATAGTCATAGATACATTAAGCATGGGAAGCATACTAGCTCAGGTAAATGCAGGAAGGATACATGCCGCTGGGTTAGGCCCGAGCGGCTTGGGGATGATGCAGCCCGAGGGGCACCCCCAGCAAGGTAAGATAAAGACATAAAAAAGGGATACATGCCACAGGGACGGACCCACGCGGCCTGGGAATGATGCAGCCCGGGAGGCGCTCCCAGCTAAATAAACTTGGAAAATGTCACCTGGTTTTGTTGATGCAGTGATGTCGGAGTGTGACACCCCAAAATTTTGACCTTGTTTTATTTATTAAAATGATGTCAGGAAATAAAACTTTTCCAATTTGTCAAGATTTACCCTTTGTGATTTTTGGATTTTTGCCTCTAGTGGAAAAACCTTCAAAGAGTATTGTTGGACTTGAATACTCTCTATGATAAAACAATTATTTATCAGTGGATTTAAACTGCAAGAATTGTTTGCTCAGGGCTTTATTCTTTTAAAATGATTTCTTTGAATTTGGAGCCTGTTTTGCACTCCAACCATTTGACAAATGCATTTAAAATTTCCACCAATATTTGGGGATGTCATGTGATGTTTCCACATCACTTTTATGCAAAAATACCTTTTGGCCATTGGAGATTTTAAGCTCTACACCAACTTTTCCAATCTGGTCCAGTAGGCACTTTTGCACTGCAACCCATTCAAATATTTCTTTAAAAATTCTTCCAAGTGTTTGGAGATGTCAGTGGATGCATACAATTCAACTCTATGCAAAAACCCAGTGATGTGCTTTGAAAAATTTGAGTGAATCACCCTCTTTTGCATTCTGGTCCAATTTGGTGATTTGTACTGCAACCTTATTTTTTTTGCCCTAGTGGCCCTGAGCTTTTTCCTACTTATAGCCTCCCTTCAAAACCCTTAAGTCCAGAAGAGTGGACTCATTGGAGGTCTTGAAGTGCATGCAATAAACCCTTTTTCTTTCTGTCCAAAACTAGAGTTTTGCAAAACTTGCACTAACAAGTTTCTGGTTTTGCCCAAGTAATCTTGCCATCATCTTCTGCATCTAAAGAGACCCTGATCTGGAGATTTTGGCCACTCCAAGAGTTGCCTAAGTGCACTTGAGATTCTGTCGAACAGTTGGTGTGCACAGTCTGTTTTGGCATGAGTTCTTTGTTTGCACTGTGAACTTGCTCCAATGACCCAGCAACCTTGTCCACTAAACTCCTGGCTACCCCTATCCTAGTCCTGTTTATTGCCAGCCTCACCCTCGCGCTCTAGACCGCCCTGGCATTTCATCGAGCATGTCCCGTGCGTGCTCTGGGCACGCCCAGAGCGCACGTTTTGCACGCGCGCGCACTGAGCCGCCGCGCCACACTGCCGCACTCGACGCGACCCGTCCCTGCCCCCTGCTCCACCGCTGAGCCGCGCACTAGCTCGCCCCCTCTCCACGCCATCTCTGGCACCCTGCAGTGCCGCTGGCAGAGCCCTTGGCAGCACGCCAGCGTCGGTAGCGAGCTCTGCCATGTTCGGCACCGCCCAAACCACACCAGCGCGCCAGCTGCCCCTGTGAATAGCTCGATCTTATCCCGAAGCTCGTCGGCACGCGCTCGTCGCCGCCACGTCGCCCTGCAGCTACAGCACGGCTGTCGCCGGCGATCTTATCCTCAGCCGCCGCGGCCCAGCACCGAGCACCTTTTTAAAGGGTCCCCGAGCTCGTTCAAGACCCCAGGCGACCTCAGACTTCCCTCCTAGCGCTCCCCAAGCAGTGGATCGACCCGTAGTGGCCATCTTCCTCGTCTCCGGCCAGTTCGGCCGCCGCCGAACTCCGGTGCAATACATCGCAGGCAGCCACTCTCTCGCCCAACCAACACCACCAATAGTCTCCCCTGGTCCTTGCGGAGCTGCCCAGCGTCTCCACCTCGATCGGAGACCACCGGAGCCCAAAAACCACTTCACCACCGTAGCCCCCTCCGCCGCGGAGCTCGCCGCCGGCGATTTCTTCCACCCCCGACGACCCATCGACCACCAAGAGGACCGCCTCGGTCTGGCCGGTCCATCCCCGCCCTCAGATGCCCTCGAGGAGCCGCCGTTCGTCGACGGCGATCGCCGGAGGCCGCCACCGTTCGAGCAGAGAGAGGAGGGAGGGAAGAACGGTCAAACCTGACCAGTGGGCCCTTTGGACCCACTGTCAGTGACCCATGCGTCGTCTTCTCTCTTTTAAGTGAAGGCGCATAAGTCCCGAGTACGTCTCCTCTGCTGCGAAAGCGTATTTCTCCCGAAACGTTTTCTTTTCTGGTTTTATTTAAAAACAAAGATTTGACCAAACTTTGACTGGCTATAACTTTTAAAATAAAACTCCAAATGAGTTGATTCTTTTTCCTACCTCTCTAAAATTTCATCTAGTTTATTTTAAGATTTATTTCAAAAATATTGGAGACAACTTTTTGTACTGTGTTTGAAATATTTCTTATTTGGATATTTTGCAAAATAGGATTTTGGAGAGAAGAGAAAGCTTTCCAAAAAGTGCATCCTTTGCCTACTCTTGAAGGCAAGCATATCTGAACTCTGGCATAACATTTTGTGTGGTGGTTTTGATATGGTTACAGCACCATTTGACTTGGAGCATACATTATTTTTTTATGTGACGATAAAAATCGTTTGCGTAAGTGCATAATGGTGATATTTTTGCTATTAGTAATGGATATGCTGGTGATGATGTTCACCCTCGTGAGCTTCTCATGTATACCGGAAGGAAGCCGGGAAAGTCGTGGTCTTGGGTAGACACGAGCTTGTCCCTAGTTCCTCGTTGAGACGAGTATGTCCGGTATAGCATGGAAAGGTTTGATGAGTGGTGAGTTTATCTGTTAATGGTGATATTGTTGGAGAATACTTGGATCACCTGAGTCAGTCGTAGATCGAGTCTTGATCAGTAACTCCTTATTTGTTGGTACTACCACTTGTCCCTGTCGCAGACGGGGTATGGTCCAGTAAGTTTTCAACCCCTTACCAAAGCACACACCGTACAGAGAGGCCATAGTGGAAGATACCGGAGGCCTCCGGTAGGCATGCCACTTGGTCCGGGGGCATGGGTGTTTCCGGTTGGGACCGAGAGGGGGGGCACCCCTTAGAGCGCGCGTATAGAAATTTGATCCCATGCTACGTCGAGGTTGTAGCCTCCCCACTTAGAGTTTTGCTTGGCAGGTGTCGTGGGTGATTCCAGGCATCGGTGAGTTAAGCTGGTGTGTGCAGGTCAGGTGTGTTCTCAATTAAAAGGCCATAGGCAGAATTAGTCCCGATGGACTAAATAAATCCGTTACTCGTGGGAAAATAGTATTCCCTCTACAGAGGATATATCCTGTTGGATAGCCATGTTCTTGAGTAAGGACCACAGTCTGAGTTAAATCTAGTAACGGTGTTCGGATGGAGAATGATTCAACTAGATCTCAGTGACGGTTTTCGGACGGAGACATGGCTAATTGGATCATAGTAACGGTATTCGGATGGAGGACGATTTAGCTAGACCTCAGTGACGGTCTTCGGATGGAGAAAAGACTAGACCGGATTTTTGTTTATGACCTGTGACATCTGAGGATCATGTTTTAATTTTCATAATTATTATGAACTAACCATTTACATTGTGTATTTTATTGAGTATCCCTGGGATGGTTCTACCTCCTGGATATTCACGGTGATTAATCATTTATAAGCCCTTTCTGTGGTGTCGCTCAGACGCCCGACTGCGGCAAGCTTGTTGTTTATTTATCTTTTATAAGCCCTTTATGTGATGTCGCTCAGACGTCCGACTGTGGCACGCAATGTCTTTCTTTTCTGTTATAAGCCCTTTTTGTGGTGTCGCCCGACGCCCGACTGCGGCATTAATATTCTTGCATTTTCCTCTCGAGGAGTCATTCAGACCCTCGTTTGGCACCGGCATTATTATTCTTGCAGTTTCCTCTCGAGGAGTCATTCAGACCCTTGCTCAGTGCATTTCCTTTACTTCCGTATTGCACGTCCATACTTTTCTCTGCACGCGTACATCCCATATCTCTGTTTACTTCATGGCAGACTTATTATCATAAATGTTTCGGAGTATGTTTATCTCCTGTTATATTATACCCGTGTTCTTAATGTTTGCGAGTACATTCAAACGTACTCACTGGCTTGTCCCTGGCTATTGTCTTGGCCAGATTTTCGCGCATGGAGATAAGCATCGCGGTGACAGCCTCGGAACCTACGTATTGACGATAGCAGCCTCGCGAAGATAGGAGTTATCCTGGTCAGCTGTTCTTGTGGGAAATGGAGTCCCATAGACGCAGATGTACCCAACCGCTTCCGCCCTCAACCATTAGAAAACAAATGTTGTACTCCTAGGCCACAATGGTCTTGTACTACATATTTTTATACCTTGCTTGGAATTCTTGTATCAAGTTGGTGCCTCATCAGCTAACAGTAATCCTGGGGCTGGTGAGCACAAAGGCCGTTTTTCTGGGAATTTACATCCCGAAAATCCGGTCCTGACACGGAGCAGCTGAAGGTACGCGGTGAAGGAGTCGCTCCTCACGAGCCACCGGGGCCCTGAGCCTAGGGAGGCTTTGGGGGTCCAGGCGGTTTCTTGAGGACCGTATCCATCTCCATCAGGACGGCATGGTGCCTGGCCTCCTGGGGTGCCAGGGCGCACTGCAAGTTGCGCCGGTAGGCGGACGCCATGCTTGGCAGGCCGAAAGGCATACGAACGTAGCTGTGCGGTGGACCCTCGCAGCGTCCCACGCGTGAAGGCCAGAAGAGCTCCTGAGATGCGGCCCTGTTGAGCCCTGGGATGTCGATGCAGACGTGCAGCCCGGCATCCCCGCCTGGATTGGGAGCTGCGCCTAGTGAGCGGCGGTCACCGTGCATGGCCCTTGCGTCTTGCAGTTCCTGGGTGGTCCTGGTGATGAACTCCTGAGCGGTGGGCGCTCCTCGCCCTGTGTTCTCCTGAGGGAAACGTGACGTGAAGCATGCCTCCAAGTGGTGCCCGGGCGCCTCCCTCATGATGTTGGCAAGGTCTAAGGCCCTCTAGAAGAGAGCCCCCAAGCCCTGCCCGAGAAGGGCGCCGAGCGCGCCTTCCTATCCGAGGGAGGGAGGCGCCCTAGGCGCGGGCGCTGATCCTGACGAGGTCCTACTCGCGATGCTACCCTCCTGAGGTCCTGCGCGGAGCAGCTGCTTCTTCTTCTTGGGGTGGCCTCAGGAGGGCACTCGCCCTTGCTGTCGGCGTCGTCAATTGTTGCAGCTTGGAAGGCGCGCTCGAGGGAGCACACCGCGTCTCTTTCTTCGCACGGGACTGTGATGATTCCGCCGCTTCCTGGCATCTTGAGGACATTGTAGCCGTGATGGGTCACTGCCATGAACTTGGCCAGGGCTAGATACCCGAGGATGGCATTGTACGGCAGACGAATGTGCGCGACGTCGAAGTCGATGAGGCGGACCTGCCCGATCGGGGTAGTGGAGCCGTCGGTCACTCCTGAGAAAGGCTTGGTGGGCTGAAATTGGTCGTAGGGCACTTGAAGGTTGTCAAACGTATCAACGGACAGGACGTTGAGCCCTGCGCCGCCGTCGATGAGGGTCTTGGTGACTTGCACGTTGCTGATGACTGGTGAACAAAGCATTGGGATGGCGCCAGCGGTAGCCACGCACTTCAGCTGATCTGTCGAACTGAACATGATGGCGCACTTGGACCATCTGAGTGGGCGTGTCGCCTCGAGCTTGGGGAGGACGGCATTCACTTCACGAGCAAACTATTTGAAGATACGCTGCGAGGATGGGGCCTGATCTCCGCCCAAGATGCAGGCGATAGCACGCGGCTCCTGGAAGCCCCCAACCCCCTCGTCTTGATGGTGGTCGTCATTCCTTCTTGGTGGTGGCAGTAGTGGAGGAAGACCGGCGTTGCCCTGAGGACGATCTTCACGAGGTTGATCCCTCCAGGCGCCCTCGCGAGGCTGATCCTGCCAGCGGTCCTCACGAGGCCGTTCGCGCCACTCCTGGCGCGGGCCATGGTCATCCCAGCGTCCGCCACCACGTCCTCCTCCTCGGCCGTAGCCCCGGTCGTTGCGCTCGGGGCGTCGACCGAAGCGTCCTTCTCGAATGGCTCTGAGCTCTTGACAGTCGCCGGTGTTGTGGCTATGCAGGTTATGGAAGGCGCAGAACGGTCGGCTACTCTTGGATGACTCAGGCTGGTCTCTGCCGCGCTTGGTGTCCGGCTCCGCCGCGAGCACAGCTGCTCCCTTGCACTTCACGTCCTTGGCCTTGGCTTTCTTCTCCTCCAGGTCCGCAGCCGGGAGCTCGAGGAGGGAGAAGCGCCCCTCCTCAGCTCTTGCGCACTTGGTCTCCAGGTTGAACAGCTCCAGAGACGTGCACAGCTCCTCGTGTATGGCGAGCTCCTCCTTCATCTTGACGTCTCGAACGCCATCAGAGAACGCGGAGATGATGGCCTCATCCGTCACCTTGGGGATCTTGGGGCGAACGTTGTTGAAGCGCTGGATGTACTTCTGGAGGGTCTCTCCTAGTTGTTGCTTGATGCGGCGTAGGTCACCCGTGGCATGAGGGCGGTCGCGAGTGCCCTGGAAGTTGGCGACGAAGTGGTTGCGCATCTCGTCCCAGGAGGAGATCGAGCTTGGAGGCAGGTTGAGGAGCCAGGAACGGGCACCATCTTTGAGTGCCATGGGGAACCAGTTCGCCATGACTTTCTTGTCACCGTTGGCCGCCTCGATGCTCAGCTCGTAGAGCTGCAAGAACTCCGCGGGGTCGGGGGTGCCATCGTAGCGAGGAGGCAGATCCGGCTTGAACTTGCCCGGCCAGGCGAGGCTACGCAGCTCGGGGGTGAAGGCGCGGCAGCTTGCCGTTGTCACCGGGGCCTGTCTTGGAGGCGGGGCTTGGTCTTGGCGCCCGCGCGCCGCCACGACAAGCGGCGCGGGGCCCTGCCGCAGCAAGCGATCCTGGCGTGGTCGTGCGGGCAGTGGCGGAACGTTTTCTTGCGGGCGAGGGACTTCTTGGCAGCTTCTCTCTTCTTGCGCGGGCACCGGACGCGGCAGGTCGTGCCGTGGGAACGCACGCCTTGGTGCCAAGACTGCGTCTTGGGGCAGAGGTGGTGGAGGCGCCCCATGGGCCACGCCGCCCGCAGCTGGTGGAGGGTGAGGCAGTGAGAGGGACGGCGCAGGAGAGCCCCCTGCGGCGCTGACAAGCTCGGCGATGCGGTCGAGCCAGTCCTCGTAGATGTCGTCGTTGGGACGGTAGGGCAGGAGCTCGGGTGCCATGCACAGAGCGGCCTGCGCGTCCACGGGAGCGCGACGAGCGTGGGATGACGAACCGGCCGGGGTCAGCGATGGAGTGGCGGTGCGGCCGTCCCGCCGCACCGAGGGGTGCACAGAGGATGCTTGCTGCTCGTTCCCCGTCGGGCCGGTGGCGGCGTTGCCGGCAGGTGACGGAGAACGACGGGGTGGCCCGCTGACGGGAGCCGTCTGAGCAACGCAGGTGGAGAGGGCAGCCCGGTGCTCGGCGCGAGCGCGGCGTGCATCCGCCATGGAGACGATGAAGTGACGAGACGCGGAGCGACGGAAGGGAAGCTTCGGCGCACCCCTACCTGGCGCGCCAAATGTCGGATCTCGGGTTCCGGCAAAACCCTTAAGGTTTGAACTCTGGGGTGCACGCGAAGTTCTCCCCCTAGAGATCCACATCCTAGCCTACATCTCAAGGACTAACTCGACGAACTCGCAACACAAAGAACGCAAGATTTATACTGGTTCGGGCCACCGTTGTGGTGTAATACCCTACTTCAATGTGGTGGTGGTGGATTGCCTCTAGGGCTGAGGATGAACAGTTACCAGGGGAAGAACAACCTCCTTAGGTTGAGGTGTTCTTGTGCTCGGTGTGCGGGTGAGGATTATCTCTCTCTCCCTTTTTCTTTTTCCCCGTCTATGGTGGTGGCTAGTCCTATTTATAGAGGCCCTGGTCCTCTTCCCAAATATTGAGCGGGAAGGGAGCCAACAACGACCAATTTGAAAGGGGACAGCTAGTACAGCTTATCCTAACAAAAGTAGTCTTCGCCTGCCAAAGGCTCTAGTGGTGATGCCGCCTTGGGCTCCATGGTGACCTCCGTCTTACCGTCCTGCTGGTCTTGGTCTCGTTGCACTGATATGGAAACCTTTGGTTGACGCCTCGGTACTCCGCGCCTGGGCTTGCCCCCTTAGAACCAAAGAGGAAACAAGGACTCGGTACTTCAGCAACCATTTGACTTGACGAGACTCTACTACAGGCAGAGAAAAATCATAATTACGTGCGATCGTGGAGGCCGGCGGTTGGCCTCCCCTTGGCTATAAATGAGGAGTGGGTGGGGAGAGCCCCCTCTGCTCACCTCCTTCTTCTCGTCGCCCGCTCTTTCTTCTTCCTCTTCGCCTCGCCGTCTTTCCGTGGCTCCCATGGCGCCGATTAGGAGGTTTTCTGCGGCGAAGAAAGGGAAAACTCCCCTCGAGGAGCAGGGGCCGCTCCCGCCGAAGAAGAGGCTGAGCCGCTCCCGCGATGCCAGCGACAGGCCAGCGGTGGCGCGGCCTTGGTACGAGCGGCCTCCACCTGGCTTCCCGCTTCCCTACGCCCAGGCGCAAGGCTCCGGAGGAGGCAGCAGTGCCCCGCACCACGCCAGCCACGGCCGTGGTGGCCAGGCTGAGGTCGCACGGGGTGCGGGCCCATGAACCCACGCTGAAGGCTCCTCATGTGAGTTCATGGTGTGGGCGGCGATGCCCCCGCGCATGTGGATCCGGTTTCTGTGGTTCTTCGCCGAGGAGATGTCACTGAGGGGGCCACTCGAACTGTGGCTGCAGCATGCTGGGTGCTGCAGTCTGGATACAGGGGTGGAAGTCGAGATCATCTCCCCGGGCAAAATCTTCATGACCCGAGGATGGGGCGAGTTCGCCCGCGCTTGCCGCGCGGAGGGGGCCCTCACCATCCATTTTGAGTATGACAGCGCCTCCACGTTGTTCTTCAAGGTCTTCGATGAGGAAGGTCCCCGCCTGGAATGCTGCCCTGGAGGAAGCCACCATCATGGCGCGGCAACGGGTGTTAAGCCTGCTCCCGGTCCTGCCGCTAGCTTCTCCAGCAGCAGCGATGACTCCTGGGAGTCCAGCGACTCTCCCGAGCCTAGCGAGTCCCCGGAGTCGAGTGACGTCAGCTACGTGCTCCCGAGCTCCCGCGGAGCCCAGAGCACGGCAGCGGCATTCGCTCGGCGTCGTCGATGACCTGGATGGGGTTGGCGTCGGCCTCTCGTGGCCCACTGTTGATGATGGCGTCGACAGCGATGCTCGTAGTCAGGGCTCCTTGAGGTTTTTTCTTCTTTTGTTCCCTGCGAGGAATCGAGACAAACCCAGTGGGGGTATGTAAAGAACTGTAATGCTTTTGCTCCGATGTTTATTATTCCTGTTATAAGGTTGTGGTTGCGTCTCTTGCTTCGGCATTGTCCCCCCTTTTCATCCTCGCGGTAGCTTAGTGCTCTATGCCGGCAGGTCCCAGTCCCCAGGCAAGCTTCGACCGTTTCGACCGTAGTGCTCCAACACAAGTCCCTTTCCTCCGTTTTGCGGTACGCCACACCCCTCCCGATCAACAGGACCCCGTTTCGATCATAGGAGGTCCAAGAGAAGTCCGTTTCCTCCGTTTTGCGGTACGCTAGTCCCATCCCGATGAACAGGATCCCGTTTCGATCGTGGCCGGTCGAACACAAGGCTGTTTCCTCCGTTCTGCGGTACGCCAGGCCTCGTTTCCATCGGTTGTTCCGTCCAAGCCGGTTGGCGCCCGATGAACACGACGACGCATTCCGTTCTGACCCAGCCATCCCCATGAACACGACGATGACGCAGTTTCTCCGTTCCGACCCAGCCATGTACACAAGCCCTGGCCGTACGTATGCGCGAGTAGGCGATCGAGACCCTGCCCGTATGTACGTACGTGGCCGTATTTACTTTCATGCACCCTGGCCTCGTGTAATGCTACATGCGCGCCTCTACTACGACATGTGCGCGCCTCTACTACGACACATGCGCGCCTCTACATCGACCAGTATGTACGTACACGTTCGCAACCAGAATGACAACGCTACGTACGCTTCTACCAGGTGGGTCCCGACTGTTAGGCACTTCCTTGCGTGTGAAGATGTAGCTGGTGGGTCCCAGCAGTCAGGGGGAAATGTTTTTTTCATGAAATACGGTGGCCCGTCCGGTGGGTCCCTACTGTCAGGTGGAGTAATCATTATTCTGCGCGTAATAAGGAGGCATATCCTTGTGTGCAGCCGTGGACCCAGCTGTCAGCCTCTCGACGTACAGTCCACGTCCGATGGATGTCTTTCGTTGTCCACGTTGACCACGGTGCGCCGAGAGCACCAGGGCGGTGGACGACGGTGAGGCCTAGGGAGGGAACGACACGGAGCCGGGGAAGACTCGGCAGTGGTTGCCCACGCGGTGGGGAGTACGAGGGTTTACTGGTCCGGCTGGCGTCACCGGAAAATAACAGGAGGCGTGGGTGAGTAGAGGAATGGCCTGGCCAGCAATGGAGTAGGGTGGGGCGGTGCTGCCTGTGCGGCAGCACAGCCGGCCACAGGAGGCAGGACCAGGCAGTCCCACCTGAGCTGGTTTGGGTGGCTGGAGCAAGAAGACCAGAGGTTGAAGAAGCACTACGGCTGTTGGATGGACAACGTACGGTCTCTGTAGCTAGAATCATTTATATTGACTAAGTTGACAAAGCCCTTGGTAAGTCAACTTAGTAGGCCCACAGGCCAGCCTCTGAAACGGTGCGCCCCAGATGTCAGCAGGAGGAATCATTTTTTGGGCGGCTGAAGCTAGAATATCCGAGATTGAAGAAGAAGCACGACATCTGTTGGATGGACATCCAATGGCCACTGCTGCTAGAACCGTCTGTTGACTATAAGTTGACAAAGCCTTGCATACGCGTCAACTTTTTTTAGGGGACGCGTCAACTTAGTAGGCCCACAAGTGTGTGGCAGAGAACTCATAGCCTATTTGCGATTTGTAAGAATGTACAGCCCATTTTATAATTCTAATGGAATTTACTATAGCCCATTTACAGTTTGTTAAAAGTACATCCCATTTTCTAGCTAGGACAACGATTAATAATTTCAACCAACCGTTCAAAACGGAATTCAATAAAATTTCCCATTTTGATGGGATCCGAAATATTTTTATCCCGAAATTTCTAGTCAGATTAAATAGAATTTCAATATAAATTTGTATTACGTAAAAATCCAACGAAACATTGCGCGCGCAAATATTAATGAAATTAAAATTTCAAAATCCAAAAATAATATTTTATAAACTAATTACGTGTTTGGTGCATTTTTTATAGTTACTGCCCAGTTTTTATAATTACATCCCGTTTATTATTTCTTAAAGCCCATTTTCTTGTTAAGCCTAATGCATCCCTCCTTGGAAAGATTTGCAGCCCAGCGGGGCGGAGAATAACAAGTTGACCTTGCCTGGGTATTCCTCAAAAAAAAGTATAGCTGGGCTAGCCATTTTCAGCTTGAAAATATTTAATATTTGGGCTGGATATCTGACTTGGGCTAGACGGGCCACAACCCGCCCAGTTAATACCCTGCTCTCCTATGAACAACAACAAAAACATCGCTCAAGAAAAACTCTGCAGTGCTCACACCTCAAAAACACAAATACTGCTCGAGCTGCTTGGTCCCAGCTGTTGGCCGCTCCTTGTGCAATTCTCTCATTTATTGACTACATAGGTTGACAATGGTATGGGACCGTGATGTCAGGAAAC
The DNA here is from genome assembly GCF_018294505.1 of Triticum aestivum. Taxonomy (NCBI): domain Eukaryota; kingdom Viridiplantae; phylum Streptophyta; class Magnoliopsida; order Poales; family Poaceae; genus Triticum; species Triticum aestivum. Next base: position 144,983,795 of record NC_057811.1, read on the forward strand.
CAGGAGGAAGCAAAAAAATTATAGTTGTATATAATAAGGAGGCACTTGCGTACGTGCGACCATGGTCCTGGTGGGTCCCCACTGTCATCCTCTCCAAGTAAAGTTATCTCCTCATTCCTCATGTCCATTGACCATGTTGGCAACGCGAGATGGCGGCGCCACAGCGAGCGCAACAACTTGAAGGACGACGGAAAGGGCCTCCCAGGCCCTACGGATGGTCTGATACAGCGCCCGCTGCTCATTCGGGAAGCCAGGATCATAGGGACACATGTCCGCGATGGCATTGTCGTTCGCTTGTTCACCGGTGCTCGTTGACGAGACGGAGGTTGCAGCACAAGTCCTCCTGCACTAGTAGCTCTTTCACCATTAGGGCGTCAAAGTGCGGCCACACCTGCTCTATGGTGAACATGGCATGAACCGGCTTGGACAGTGGCGCCGGCTCCTGGTCGGAACCTATGTCCATTGTCTGATTGTCGATGCTCAGCTCAGCGAGCTCGCTGGCGAGCCAGCATGTCCGGCTACTGGGCTGACCCGCTACCAAGCACGAGTCTGACTGCCCTGGCCCACCCAGAACGCCTCCCTAGCCCGGGCGCGCTTTCCTCCCGAAACAGTCAGCGCCGCCTGCCCCTCTTCCCGGTGCAGGCCATTGCTCCGCCTTCAAACGACACAAGTGTCGTCCGTCCGTCTGTTTGCCGCCCACATTAATGATACGCGGTTGCCGAGGCGGCTACTCTGGCACCACACGTCCGTCCCTCTGCCGCCCACCATTGCTATATAAACTACTGCACCGGCCATAGCCGTAGTCATCCGCCTCTGTTACCTTTTTCCTGTCCACACCACTACTGCCCACCATGGCTTCCTCGCACTCCAGCGCTCTTCAGGGTGGGCGGATGACGGACCACAAGGAGATGGCAGCCATTGCTGCTGACTGGATGGCCGGCAGGCAGCCGGAGGATGACGACGTCCCAATGGATAACATGGTAGTCCACGATCTGGCGCCAACCCCCTCCTCCACGCCATCCTCGCCGGTGCATTGCACCATGACCATCGGCGAGGCCCGTGCCCAATACATGGACATAGTGAGGCAGAAGCATCAGGAGCAGTTCCAGGAGGCGCAGGCCGATGCTGCCTACAACCACCATCTCCTCCAGGAGCACCTGCAGGCAGAGGAGCAGATCACCGCGGAGCGAGCGGAGCAGGAGGCGCTCCTCGACTCGTACTGCTCCGCCCGTGAGGGCCGCCTCGAGCGCTAGCGGTACCGCATGCGGGTGGTGGAGGCTGCGGCCACCTACAAAGTGGGTGATGAAGCGGGCGAGGCACTATTTGGCGAGACCGAGGACGAGGCTGTCGGATTTCGGGTTCCGGCAAAACCCTTAAGGTTCGAACTCTGGGGTGCGCGCGAAGTTCTTCCCCTCCTACTGATCTACGCCCTAGCTCGCTAGGATCTCGCGGATGAACTCAACGAACTCGCAACGCAAGGGACACAAGAATTATACTGGTTCGGGCCACCGTTGTGGTGTAACACCCTACTCCAGTGTGGTGGTGGTGGATTGCCTCTTGGGCTGATGAAGAACAGTCCAAGGGGAAGAACAACCTCCTGAGGTTGAGGTGTTCTTGTGTTCGGTGTGGCTAAGGGCCGGCTCTCGATCAGATCAGGTCCCCCCTTCCTTGGGTGGTGGCTAGTCCTATTTATAGAGGCCTTGGTCCTCTTCCCAAATATTGAGCGGGAAGGGAGCCAACAACGGCGGCCAATTTCAAAGGGGACAACTAGAACAAGCTATCCTGACAAAAGCGGTCTTCGCCTGCGAATGGGCTTTGGCGATGACGCTGTCTTGGGCTCCATAGTGACCTCCGTCCTGCTGGCCTGCTGGTCTTAGTCTCGTTGCACTGGTATGGAAACCTTTGCCTGATGCCTCGGTACTCCGCGCCTGCGCTTGCCCCCTTGGCACCAAAGAGGAAACAAGGACGCTGCGCGCGCTGGCGCCCGCCTGGTGTCGATCGTCATGGCTCACGTCATGAGAGCCTCACGAGGTTTGCCCCGCCTTGATATCTCCGCTCCTCGTGAGGCAGCCTGGTGAGGCCGCTCCTGAGGAGGTCTTGATTTGTCTGCCTCGCGAGGCTTGGCCCCTCACGAGGGTCTTGACAGCCTTGTTGACGAAGATGGGCCGTACAGGCTCGCTAGCATAGCCACGCCGTGGGCCGTAGGCAGGCAAGTCTGGGGACCCCCGTTCCCAGAATGCCGACAGTAGCCCCCGGGCCCAAGATGCGCTCGAGCTTGGCTTCAAGGCGAAGCCAAAAGTCAAGCGCGAAGCGCCGCGGCCCCCAAAAGCCTGCGGCCTTGGTCGACGCGTGGCGGTTGATTGGACATGGGCGTCTCCACTTCCCCATGCTGCCTCGGCAACTGCTCGATTTGACAAGTCCTTGCGACATGCAAGGAAAATCATCATTACCTGTGATCATGGGAGGCGCCGGTTGGCCTTCTTTCGCTATAAATGGGGAGGGGGCGGAGCCCCCGTCGCCCATCTCTTCTTGGTTCACTTGCTTCTTCCTCCTTGCTCCATCGCTAGCAGCAATGGCGCCGTCGAAGAGGTTCTCCGCCGTGGAGAAGGGCAAGGCCCCTCGGGAGGGACCCGGCTCCCCGGCGCCCAAGCGAGGACGTGGCCGTCCCCGCAAGCACGCTGCGACCCCCGCCGTGGCCCCCGGGTCTCGGGGTGGCGCCGCAGTGCGTGGCAGGAGTCGCTCTGGTCGCGGCAGTCCTGTCGACGAGAGGAGACGTGCCGTGGTTGCGCAACCTCCCCGACTGCGGTTCCATGCGTCAGAGGTGCTGCCGGAGTTCGTTGTCTGGTCGGAGGATCCGGCCGGTAGCTGGCTCCAGCTCCCCCGCTTCTTTGCCGACGAGCTGTCGGCCTCTGGTCCGGGCGGGCTCTGGCTGCAGGCAGACGGTTGCTGCAGCCGGGCTTCTTGGGTCGCGGTCGAGGTCTCCGTCGCGGGCAACATAGCTCTGGCCCGCGGTTGGCAGACGTTCGCCTGCGCATGCGGCCTGGGCAGGCGGTGCACCCTCCACTTCAAGTTGGACGGCAACACTACCCTCTTCGCGAGGGTGTTCGGGGAAGATGGTCGCCGCGCCGGATACTGCCCCGAGGTGAACGACGGCGAGGGGGTGTTCGGCCTTGGCGATGGTCGGGACGAGGAGGAGGACGAACCCGCCGGCCGCGCCTCGTCTGGATGCAGTGCCTCCTCCCTTGGCGATAGTTCCAGCAGCGGCGACCTTGATCAGCCGCCGCGCCCACTTTGAAGTTGGCAGCGGGTTGTCTCGTCGCCGCGCATCGGTGAAGCGCGAGGAGGGGTCCGACTAGACCCGGGACGTCGCCAAGGCCCTGCCCCCCGTCGGCTGCTGCAGGGGCGAGCGCCGCTTTTGTTATGTTCCCCTTTTCCTTCCTACACCGAAATGAAACCAGCATGGGCCCGGAGGGGCGTGTATCGAACCATGACTTATTAACCATTATGCTACGCTTGTTGTTTCAGTGCTATGTGGCTATTTTGCACAAAGATAACTTAGCCTGGTGCATTCGGGGCGCCCTCCTCCTTACGAGGCGTTTATTTCCTCGTGTCCATCTTGACCTTGTGGCCTGCGATTGCTCAGGAACTGCAAAAAATTCGTTAGGGAGCTTGCCAGGAGATTTGTCGTTCACCCAAGCCTTAACCCGTCGCTTTGCATCGCGGTACCCGTGGGGCATGGGTTAGGAGAGATGCGCCAGCTTTCGGGCTCGAATCAGGTTGGCTCACAAGAAGGCAGAGAGAAGAAAAACGCTCGCGAGGTATGCGAGAGAGACAACACGAGCGAACCAGAGCCGAAAAATGTGGCAAGAGGCGAGGGAATTGAATCAGCAAGGAACACCAAAAGCAAACTTCGATTAAGGAAAAGCGAGCCAACTATGGAAAGCAAATGAAAAGCCGCGTCCGGCACCTAATCTAGTCTTCAAGTCTTCTCACCAGCGCGGAGCTAAATGCTTCCACTAGGCGTGGGAGGGAGCCCCAGGGCCTAAGGCCGGTGCTCCTGAGACTCCGGGGCATATACAACCCCACTCATTATTACGTGAGAGTGTCACGGGCGGCGATTCTTCACAGGCACCGGGCCTTCTTCACAGGCTCTGGGCCTTTCTTCACAGGCTCTGGGCCTTGCTTCATGGGTAGAACTCCCGGAGGTGTTGGATGTTCCAGGCGTTCTGGATAGGTATCCCGTCCTGCGTCTCCAGGCGCGCGGCGCCAGGCCTGGAGACATGGACGACCCTGAACGGGCCCTCCCACATGCGTGAAAGCTCGTGTAGCCCTTCCCTGGAGAGGACCCGCCTCAGGATGAGGTTGCCCACCTCAAGTGTCCTGGAGCGGTTGTTGCGGCAGTGGTATCGTCGCAGCGCCTGCTGGTACCTTGCCGCCCTCAGTGCAGCTTCGCGACGACGTTCATCCCCCAGCACGAGGTCCATCCCCGCGTGGCGTCCTGCTGTGTTTCATCGAACGCCAGGACCCATGCGGAGTGATGCTTAACCTCGTGAGGAAGGACTGCTTCAGCTCCGTAGACAAGGAAGAATGGGGTCTCACACGTTGGTTTGCTGGCGGTGGTGTGGATAGACCACAACACGGACTGGAGCTCGTCGTGCCAGCCCCTGCCACAGGCCTCGAGCTTCTTCTTGAAGGTCCTGGTCTTGAGGCCCCTCAGGACCTCTGCGTTGGCACGTTTGGCCTGACCATTGCTCCTGGGGTGTGCCACCGAAGCGTAGCAAATCTGCGTTCCAAGGTTAGCACAGTAGGTTTTGAAGAGGTTACTAGTGAACTGCGAGCCGTCATCTATGATGATGCGGTTGGGGACCCCGAAGTGGCTCACGAGGCCCCTGATGAACTTGACAGCAGAGCCAGCTGGGATGGTACGGACGGCTTCCACTTCCGCCCACTTGGTGAACTTGTCGATGGCGACGTAGGGGTAGCGGTAGCCCCCAGGCGCTCAAGGGAACGGGCCCAAGATGTCCAGCTCCCAGACAGCGAATGGCCACGTGAGCGGAATGGTCTGGAGGCCCTGAGCCGGCTGATGAATTTGCTTGGCATGGAACTGGTAGGCTTCGCAGGACTTCACCAGCTTAGCTGCATCGTTGAGCGCAGTGGGCCAGTAGAACCCACTGCGGAATACTTTGCCGACGAGGGTCCGTGATGACGAGTGGTGCCCGCAGTCCCCACCGTGTATGTCAGTTAGCAGCTCCTTCCCCTGGTCCCGGGAAATGCAGCGCAGGGAAACGTCGTTTGGCCGCTTCCTGTACAACTCACCATCCTAGATGCAGTACGTCGTGGCTTGCCGAACCACACGCTCTGCATCCTCCTCCTTCTCCAGCAGTGCCCCTTGGATCAGATATTCCTTGAATTCCTTGGTCCAGCATCCCTCCCGAGGTTCGAGCGCCAAGAACAAGCGAGCTCCTGAGGTCGTGCCACAGGCCGGGGCTCCTGTGGCTGGAGGCTGTGGGAGCTCCTCCCGAGGCTGAGCTGTGCTTGAAAGTGGTGGTGTCGCCGATGGCTTGAAGAGACGTTCCTCAAAGACATCGTGCTCTTATGGCTGCCGCTTGGATCCTCTCCTGGCGATGTCGTCGGCTTCCTTGTTGGTGCCCCGGGGCACCTACTGTAGCTCCAGGCCCAAGAACTGCTTCTCCATCTTGCGCACCTCCGCGAGGTATGCCTCCATATCCTCGTCCTTCGGCTCGTATACTTTGTTGGAGAAGTTGACAAGGAGCTGCGAGTCGCCTCTAACGGTAAGGCGCTTCACCCCCAGAGCTGCCGCGGCCTTCAGGCCAGCTATGAGGCCTTCGTATTCCGCGATGTTGTTGGAGACCTTCTCAACCTGCTGAAAGCAGAGCTGCACGGCGTAGTAGAGCTTATCCTAAGTGGGCGAGATGAGTACCGCTCCAGGCCCTGCGCCCTGGTGCGCGAAGGTGCCATCGAAGTACATGACCCAACCGTCTGGTGCCTCACTTCCTGGCGAGGTGGACCGGTGTTCGCCTACTTCAAGTGCCAGGACGTCCGTCCATTCCGCCACAAAATCAGCGAGCGCGGCTCCCTTGATGACCCTGGTGGTGCTGAACTCTAACTGGAATGCTTGCAGCTCGATGTTCCACTCGAGCAACCCTTCCAGCAGAATTGGGGCTCCTGAGCACCCTCTCCAATGGGTAGGCTGAGACAACCGTGATGGGGTGCCCCTGGAAGTAGTGCCGTAGCTTGCACGAGGCCACCAAGAGTGCGAGCAGAAGCTTCCGAGGCATGGGATATCGCGCCCTCGCATCTCGCAACACGGTGCTGACGAAATACATCGGGTATTGGACGAGGGCTGGCGCGGTGTCTGGGCTCGCATCTTGCGGAAGTTGAGACGCCTCGTGAGGTGACGGGACTCCTGACGCCTGATCATCTGCGGGAATTTTGGCGACGTCGTCGCGTTGAGCTTGGTCTTCTGTCGGTGCTGCCACGGCTCTTGCGGCGCCTTCCTGATCTTGCATTGCTTCAGTTGTAGCCCGGTGCAGCGTGCCCTTGGCTTGGTGCTCCTCCCGAACCGCCACCAGTGCTGCGCTGGCGGAGTACGGTGTAGCGGCGAGGTAGAGTACTAGGGGCTCGAGGGGTCGTGGCGCTACCATCACCGGAGGGCTGGTCAAGTATCTCTTGAGGTCTTGAAAAGCTCGGTCGGCCTCCTGGGTCCACTCGAATGGGCCCTTCTTCGTCATCAGCTTGAAGAAGGGTAAGGCGCGTTCCCCTAGCTTGGAGATGAAGCGTCCCAACGCAGTTACCCGGCCAGCCAGCTTCTGCATCTCCCTAAGGGTCTGCGGTGGGCTCATGTCCTCGATGGCCTTGATCTTCTCTGGATTCGCCTCGATCCATCTGTGGGACACGAGGAAGCCCAGCAGCTTGCCGGAAGGGACGCCGAACACGCACTTCTCCAGGTTAAGCCGCAAGTTCACTTGGCGCAGGCTCGCGAAGGTCTCCTCCAGGTCTTGAATCAAGGTCCTTGCCTCTCGAGACATCACCACAATGTCGTCGACGTAGGCCTCTATGTTTCTCCCGAGCTGCCGCCCCAAGGCGATGTGCATCAGTCGCTGAAAGGTTGCGCCCGCGTTGCACAATCCAAAGGGCATGCAGGTGTAGCAGTACACCCCACACGGGGTCAGGAAGGCTGTCTTCTCCACATCTTCTACCGCCATCTTGATCTGGTGATATCCTGAGAATGCATCCAGGAAGCACAGCAGGTCGCACTCGGCGGTGGAGCCGACGATCTGATCGATGCGTGGGAGCGGGAACGGATCTTGGGGGCAGGCTTTGTTCACGTTGGTGAAGTCGACGCACATTCGTTCCTTCCCGCCTTTCTTCGGCACTACGACGGGGTTCGCCAGCCATTCGGGATACCGAACCTCGTGAATGGCACCCGCCGCCTCCAGCTTGCGGGTCTCTTGGACGATGAAGGCCTGCTTCTCAGTGGACTACCGTCTCGCCCGCTGCTTCATGGGGCGTACATTGGGGCATACCCTCAAATGATGCTGAATCACCTCTCTCGGGACTCCCACCAGCTGATTGGGCTCCCACGCGAATATATCCTTGTTTGCGCGGAAGAACTTCACCAATGCTTCCTCTTGACCTTGGTCGAGGCTGGCACCTATGGTAAAGGTGGCTCCTTGCTACCTCTTGAGCACTACGTTGGTTTTCCCTTGAAGAGGAAAGGGTGATGCAGTAAAGTAGCGTAAGTATTTCCCTCAGTTTTTGAGAACCAAGGTATCAATCCAGTAGGAGGCCACGCATGAGTCCCTCGCACCTACACAAACAAATAAATCCCCGCAACCAACGCGATAAGGGGTTGTCAATCCCTACACGGTCACTTACGAGAGTGAGATCTGATAGATATGATAAGATAATATTTTTGGTATTTTTATGATAAAGATGCAAAGTAAAATAGAAGCAAAATAAAAGGTAACGGAAATAGCTTATTGATGGGAGATTAATATGATGGAAAATAGACCCGGGGGCCATAGGTTTCACTAGTGGCTTCTGTCAAGAGCATAAGGATTACGGTGGCTGAACAAATTACTGTTGAGCAATTGACAGAATTGAGCATAGTTATGAGAATATCTAGGTATGATCATGTATATAGGCATCACGTCCGAGATAAGTAGACCGACTCCTGCCTGCATCTACTACTATTACTCCACACATCGACCGCTATCCAGCATGCATCTAGAGTATTAAGTTCATAAGAACAGAGTAACGCTTTAAGCAAGATGACATGATGTAGAGGGATAAACTCATGCAATATGATATAAACCCCATCTTGTTATCCTCGATGGCAACAATACAATACGTGCCTTGCTGCCCCTACTGTCACTGGGAAAGGACACCGCAAGATTGAACCCAAAGCTAAGCACTTCTCCCATTGCAAGAAAGATCAATCTAGTAGGCCAAACCAAACTGATAATTCGAAGAGACTTGCAAAGATAACCAATCATACATAAAAGAATTCAGAGAAGATTCAAATATTTTTCATAGATAAACTTGATCATAAACCCACAATTCATCAATGTCAACAAACACACCGCAAAAGAAGATTACATCGAATAGATCTCAACGAGAGAGGGGGAGAACATTGTTTGAGATCCAAAAAGAGAGAAGAAGCCATCTATTTAATAACTATGGACCCGAAGGTCTGAGGTAAACTACTCACACATCATCGGAGAGGCTATGGTGTTGATGTAGAAGCCCTCCGTGATCGATGCCCCCTCCGACGGAGCTCCGGAACAGGCCCCAAGATGGGATCTCATGGGTACAGAAGGTTGCGGCGGTGGAATTAGGTTTTGGCTCCGTATCTGGTAGTTTTGGGGGTACGTAGGTATATATAGGAGGAAGGAGTACGTCGGTGGAGCAACAGGGGGCCCACGAGGGTGGAGGGCGCGCCTAGGGGGGTAGGCACGCCCCCCTACCTCCTGCCCTCCTGGTTGATGTCTTGACGTAGGTTCCAAGTCCTCTGGATCACGTTCGTTCCCGAAGGTTTCATTCCGTTTGGACTCCGTTTGATATTCTTTTTCTGCGAAACTCTGAAATAGGCAAAAAACAGCAATTCTGGGCTGGGCCTCCGGTTAATAGGTTAGTCCCAAAAACAATATAAAAGTGTATAATAAAGCCCAATAATGTCCAAAACAGAATATAATATAGCATGGAACAATCAAAAATTATAGATACGTTGGAGACGTATCAAGCATCCCCAAGCTTAATTCCTGCTCGTCCTCGAGTACGTAAATGATAAAAACAGAATTTTTGATGTGGAATGCTACTTGGCATAATTTCAATATAATTCTTCTTATTGTCGCATGAATGTTCAGATTTGATATGATTCAAGATAAAAGTTTAATGTTGACATAAAAACAATAATACTTCAAGCATACTAACTAAGCAATTATGTCTTATCAAAATAACATAGCCAAAGCAAGTTATCCCTACAAAATCATATAGTCTGGCTATGCTCCATCTTCCCCACACAAAATATTCATATCATGTACGACCCCGGTTTTGGCCAAGCACTTGGTTCATACTTTTAACGCGCTTCAGCCTTTTCAACTCTTACGCAATACATGAGCGCAAGCCATGGATATAGCACTATGGTGGAATAAGGTATAATGGTAGGGGTTATGTGGGAAGACAAAAAAGGAGAAAGTCTCACATCAATGAGGCTAATCAATGGGCTATGGAGATGCCCATCAATTGATGTTAATGCGAGGAGTAGGGATTGCCATGCACTAGAGCTTTAAGTGTATGAAAGCTCAAAAAGAAACTAAGCGGGTGTGCATCCAACTTGCTTGCTCACGAAGACCTCGGGCATTTGAGGAAGCCCATCATTGGAATATACAAGCCAAGTTCTATAATGAAATTTCCCACTAGTATATGAAAGTGACAAAATGAGAGACTCTCTATTATGAAGATCACGGTGCTACTTTGAAGCACAAGTGTGCTAAAAGGATAGTAACATTGTCCCTTCTCTCTTTTTCTCTCATCGTTTTTTATTTAGTTCGGAGTCTCAACCCGACTTGTGGGGGAATCATAGTCTCCATCATACTTTCCTCACTTGGGACAATGCTCTAATGATGATCATCACACTTTTATTTACTTACAACTCATGAATTACAACTCAATACTTAGAACAAAATACGACTCTATATGAATGCCTCCGGCGGTGTACCGGGATATGCAATGAATCAAGAGCGACATGTATGAAAGAATTATGAACGGTGGCTTTGCCACAAATACAATGTCAACTACATGATCATGCAAAGCAATATGACAATAATGGAGTATGTCATGATAAATGAAACGGTGGAAAGTTGCATGGCAATGTATCTCAGAATGGCTATGGAAATGCCATGATAGGGAGGTATGGTGGCTGTTTTGAGGAAGATATAAGGAGGTTTATGTGTGATAGAGCTTATCATATCACGGGGTTTCGATGCACCGGCGAAGTTTGCACCAACTCTCAAGGTGAGAAAGGGCAATGCGCGGTACCGAAGAGGCTAGAAAATTGCGGAAAGGTAAGTGTGCGTATAATCCATGGACTCACATTAGTCATAAAGAACTCATATACTTATTGCAAAAATTTATTAGCCCTCGAAGCAAAGTACTACTACGCATGCTCCTAGGGGAAGGGTTGGTAGGAGTTAACCAGCGCGCGATCCCGACCGCCACACAAAGGAAGACAATCAACAAATACTTCATGCTCCGACTTCGTTACATAATGGTTCACCATACGTGCATGCTACGGGAATCACAAACTCCAACACATGTATTTTTCAATTCCACAATTACTCAACTAGCACAACTATGATATTACTACCTTTATATCTCAAAACAATTATCAAGCATCAAATTTCTCATGATATTAATTAAAGCAAATTGCCATGTTAGTTTAAGACTCTCAAAATAATATAAGTGAAGCATGAGAGATCAATAGTTTCTATAAAACAAATCCACCACCATGCTCTAAAAGATATAAGTGAAGCACTAGAGCAAAAACTATATAGCTCAAAAAATATAAGTGAAGCACATAGAGTATTCTAATAAATTCCGAATCAAGTGTGACTCTCTCAAAAGGTGTGTACAGCAAGGATGATTGTGGTAAACTAACAAATAAAGACTCAAATTATACAAGACGCTCCAAGCAAAACACATATCATGTGGTGAATAAAAATATAGCTCCAAGTAAAGTTACCGATGGAAGTAGACGAAAGAGGGGATGCCTTCCGGGGCATCCCCAAGCTTTGGATTTTAGGTGTCCTTAGATTATCTTGGGGTGCCATGGGAATCCCCAAGCTTAGGCTCTTGCCACTCCTTGTTCCATAATCCATCAAATCTTTCACCCAAAACTTGAAAACTTCATAACACAAATCTCAGCAGAAAATCTCGTAAGCTCCATTAGCGAAAGAAAACAAAAGACCACTTCAAGGTACTGTAATGAACTCATTATTTATTTATATTGGTGTTAAACCTACTGTATTCCAACTTATCTATGGTTTATCAACTATTTTACTACCCAAAGATTCATCAAAATAAGTAAACAACACACGAAAAACAGAATTTGTCAAAAACAGAACAGTCTGTAGTAATCTGTAACTAACGCAAACTTCTGGAACTCCAAAAATTCAGCCAAAATAGGAAGACCTACACAATTTGTTTATTGATCAGAAGCAATTGGTCTCAGTATTTTATCACGTTCTGATGATTTTTAACAATTATTTTCGTGAACAGAAAGTTTCTGGAATTTACAGCAAGATCAAATAACTATCATCCAAGAAGATCCTATAGGTTTAACTTGGCACAAACACTAATTAAAACATAAAAACACATCTAACCAGAGGCTAGATCAAATATTTATTCCTAAACAGAAGCAAAAAAGCAAAAAACAAAAAATAAAATTGGGTTGCCTCCCAACAAGCGCTATCGTTTAACGCCCCTAGCTAGGCGTAAAAGCAAGGATAGATCTAGGTATTGCCATCTTTGGTAGGAAATCCATAAGTGGCTCTCATAATAGATTCATATGGTAATTTCATTTTATTTCTAGGGAAGTGTTCCATGCCTTTCTTTAATGGAAATTGGAATCTAGTATTCCCTTCCTTCATATCAATAATTGCACCAATCGTTCTAAGGAAAGGTCTACCAAGAATAATAGGACATGAAGGATTGCAATCTATATCAAGAACAATAAAATCTACTGGCACATAGTTCCTATTTGCAACAATAAGAACATCATTAATTCTTCCCATAGGTTTCTTAATAGTGGAATCCGCAAGGTGCAAGTTTAGAGAGCAATCATCAAAATCACGGAAACATAGCAAATCGCACAAAGTCTTTGGAATCGTGGAAACACTAGCACCCAAATCACACAAAGCATAGCATTCATGATCATTAATTTTAATTTTAATAGTAGGTTCCCATTCATCATAAAGTTTTCTAGGGATAGAAACTTCCAACTCAAGTTTTTCTTCATAAGATTGCATCAAAGCATCAACCATATGTTTGGTAAAGGCTTTATTTTGACTATAAGCATGAGGAGAATTTAGCACGGATTGCAACAAGGAAATACAATCTATCAAAGAGAAATTATCATAATTAAATTCCTTGAAATCCAAAATAGTGGGTTCATTAATATCTAATGTTTTGATCTCTTCAATCCCACTTTTATCAATTTTAGCATCAAGATCTAAAAACTCCGAATTTTTGGAACGCCTTATATGTAAAGGTCGATCATATTCAGTCCCATCATTATCAAGATTCATATTGCAAAACAAAGATCTAAAAGGGGACACATCAATAACTTTTAGATCTTCATCTTTATTTTCATAGAAATTTGAAGAACACGCTTTCACAAAGCAATCTTTCTTAGCACGCATCCTAGCGGTTCTTTCTTTACGCTCATCAATGGAAATTCTCATGGCTTTGAGAGACTCATTGATATCATGCTTAGGTGGAATAGATCTAAGTTTTAAAGAATCAACATCAAGGGAAATTCTATCAACGTTCCTAGCCAATTCATCAACTTTAAGCAATTTTTCTTCAAGCAAAGCATTGAAATTCTTTTGCGAATTCATAAATTCCTTAACACTAGTCTCAAATTCAGAAGGCATCTTATTAATGTTTCCATAAGAATTTCTGTAGGAATTACCATAATTATTAGAGGAATTACTAGGATAAGGCCTAGGACTAAAGTTTCCTTTATACGCGTTGTTACCAAAATTATTCCTACCAACAAAATTAACATCCATAGATTCATTATTATTCTCAATCAAAGTAGACAAAGGCATATCATTAGGATTAGAAGAAACACTCTTAGTAGCAAATAATTTCATAAGTTCATCCATCTTTCCACTCAAAACATTAATTTCTTCTATCGCATGCACTTTTTTATTAGTAGAACTTTCAGTGTGCCATTGAGAATAATTAACCATAATATTATCTAGGAGTTTAGTAGCTTCTCCTAAAGTGATTTCCATAAAAGTGCCTCCCACGGCCGAATCTAAAAGATTTCTAGAAGCAAAATTCAATCCGGCATTAAATTTTTGTATAATCATCCACAAATTCAAACCATGCGTAGGGCAATTACGTATCATTAATTTCATCCTCTCCCAAGCTTGTGCAACATGTTCATGATCAAGTTGCTTAAAATTCATAATATCGTTTCTAAGAGAGATGATCTTAGCAGGAGGAAAATATTTAGAGATAAAAGCATCTTTGCACTTATTCCAAGAATTAATACTGTTTTTAGGCAAAGATGAAAACCAAGCTTTAGCACGATCTCTAAGCGAAAAAGGAAATAGCTTCAATTTAACAATATCACTGTCGGAGTAAATGACCACGGGTAGCCTAACCGACTCCCCCTGTCTCTTGAAAAATTATCGGGCCGATCGAGCCTTCAAGCACCCAAAGTACAGGGCCGCCTTCCCCTGGCCGGCTATCTCATAGGCCGACTACTGGAAGGCGGCCTGGCCCTAAAACCCTCCCAAAGAAAGCCACAAGAAGGCCGACTCCAAGAAGCCGGCCACAAGAAGGCTGACTCCAAGAAGCCGGCCACAAGAAGACCGACTCCACGATGCTGGCCACAAGAGGGCCGGCTCCCGGCAAGCGGCCAAGATTGCACCCTCAAGGACTGCACCCACATAACGGTGACGAGACGGGGTGTTGCTACAGTAAAACCTGCCACCCCCGAATCCCGGAGCACGCATGGCCACAGTGCGCCGTACGGGTCGGCCATCCCCCGTCCGGCGCGGCACTGTTGCCATGTTGACCATGACGCCACCCACGACAGGCTGTCAGTACGGCCCGCGGGCGGCGGGCCCCTTCAGCCAGAGAGACGCTCGAAGGCGGCCAAGCCCCCCAGTCGGCCTGGGGTGTAGCCGGCTCCCAATAGCCGGCTACCTCACTCCCTCGAAGTATGTGCATCATTAAGGAGACAAGACGAGGTAAGACTACAGTGAGAGCCCGCCAGACGGCGGCACTGTAGCCATGCTTACCTCGGCAAAGCCCTCGTCATCAGGGGCGAGGCTACAGTAACCAGCCGCCGGCAAGACCCCCAGGCGGTGGGCCGGCCTGTCGGCCAAGAGGCCGGCAGCCGGCGGGACCCCAGTCGGCGGCCCAGCGGCCGGCGAGAAGCCGGCGGATACAGACACTGACGGCCTGGACCCGCATCCAGCCGGATTACCATTGTACCCCTGGGGGGTAGGCCTATATAAACCCCCAGGGCACCCATGCAAAGGGTTGATCTCTTAGAGTTTTAGACACCACATAGAGAGAAGAGGAGAGCTAGCCTTGCCCTTCTTCCTCCTCTAGCCGAACAGCTGCAAGGAGCCACTTGTAGCCACTTGTGTTGATCTAGTGATCATGCGGAGACCCCGCAGAGCAGGACTAGGGGTGTTATCTCCACGGAGAGCCCCGAACCTGGGTAAGATTCGCCGGCGTGCATGTCTTCGCCTTATCCCGTTTCCAGGCACCGGCGATGTCTTACTGGCTCCCACAATGATAAGCCACCCGTTGGCATATGTCGCACCTACCACCCGACATTTGGCGCCCACCGTGGGGCCAGGTGCACCGTCGTCCGGAGACCTGTTCTGGACGGGAACCCATTTCCTTCCCAGCGAGCGTAGCCAGCCCGGCACGCCCGATGGCGCTTGCCCCGACGCGCTGCAAGGCGTCGACGACGCCTGCGCGGCGAGCTGCCTCGCCGATCTTCTTGGCGAGGCTTGCATCTCCGATGAGCCTGCGTCCGACGCGGGCACAGACTGCCCCGAGAGCCGCCTCGATCAGCTTCACGTCTCTAGCGAGCCTGCTGTGGATTTGGAGTCGGTCGGCTCCACCGACCCGATGCTTGTCGACTCCCACACGGCATCGCTTGACGCCTTCCCCACCAACGTGGTGATCATCGACGACCCTCTTCCTCGAGCTGACAGTGGCGGCAGCACTATCACTGAGGTGCTAGTCATCAGCCATGGCGCCGCCTCAGGCGAAAACGCCCACGACGCCCTACAAGCGGCGCTACACGACCTGTCCGCCCCCATCCCGGCCGACGCCGACGCCGAGACACTGGAGGCACGCCGCCTCGCCCTCATCGCGGAGGGCCAGAAGATAGCATCCATGAGACACCTCACTGAGGCTCACCAGCGCGAAGTCGACCGCGCCGCCTTTGGTACGCCGCCTCCTAGCGGGCTGAGCCGAGCCGGCATCGTCAAGAAGCGCGGCGCGGCCATCGCCAGCATGCTGGGAGCAGACCGCCCAGTCTACGCCACGCCACTCGAGAACCTGCGTGCCGCTCAGGTGGCCGTAGACGAGCTGAATGGGCTGGGGGCCGACGAGCTCCCCTACATGACTAGACACATCCAGCAGCTGATCGACGCGGCCGCAGAGCAGCATGAAGCCAGCGCCCGCGCTGAAAGTCCTCCCCCACGCTGAGAGCACGGCGCGACATCCCGCACGCCGACTGCAGGCGGCGCCCGCGCGAGAAAAGACAAGGAGCCGGCTGCTAGCCACAGTCGGACTCGGCTCACCATCGAGCGCGACGCAGAAGGCCGCCCCTGAGCTGTGGAACGATGAGGCAATCTACCTCCTCCCCCGCCTCGTGGGGAGAGATATCCCACCCCGCCGCCTGTTACGCATCCGACTCTTGGCGACTGACTAGGCCACCGCGAAGGAGTCGGCGAGAATGACGCCCGCCACCGGATCGACCGCCTAGCACGATCCCTGGCGCTAGAAGAAGAAGATGATGTCGGCCCGCCTTGCTTTGGCCCCCGCATCCGCGACGAGCCCTTCCCCAAAGGGTTCTCACTCCCAAGAGACACGCCAAAATACAACGGCTCCGTGAAGCCGGAAGACTGGTTGATCGATTACTCCACCGCAGTCCGCGTAGCAAACGGCAACAGGCGCGTTGCCGTGAAGTACGTCCCGCTCATGCTTCAAGGCACGACATGCACCTGGTTGAATCTCAAGCCCTACAGCGTCAACAGCTGGCTAGACTTCACGGAAGTCTTCATCCGCAATTTCACCAGCACATACAAGCGGCCTCCCAAGCCCCGCCAGCTTTCCTTGTGCGTCCAAGGGCCCAGCGAATCAACTCGCGACTACCTCACGCGTTGGGCCGAGCTCCGCAACTCCTGCGAAGGGGTGCACGAGGTTCAAGCCACAGAGTACTTCACCGCCGGGTGCCGAGAGGGCACCCTCCTCAAGCACCGGCTCCTCTGCGACGACCCGACTACCCTCGACGAGCTGCTGATCATAGCAGACAAGTACGCCACGGCCGACTCTTCAATGAAGACTGAGCTTCGAGTGGATGCCTCTGGAAAGGTGCTCGCTCCGGCTCCCAAGACGCCGGCCGGTGACTCCAATCGACGCCCGTACCCAAACGACAACAAGCGCAAGGCCCCTATGCCGCCTTCCACCAGTCGGCAAGTAGCCACAGTCGAAGACGAACAACCTGAAGGGCGGCCCATGCCCAAGAAGCAGAAGGGCGGCAGGCCGGCTTGGCAGCCGACTTTCTCCTACGAGCAAACCCTTGATGCCCCCTGCAAGTTCCACAGTGGCGCGAAGCTGTCCAACCACACGACTCGGAAGTGTCATTGGCTCACGCGAATATTCAAAGGCGAAGGGCTGGTGCTGCCTCCACCTGCTGGCCAGCCACCTCCAGCCCCTCAGCAGCCGGCTGCTCGACCAGCAGTCGGAGCCATTCAAGACGAGTTCCCGGATGAGCATGCCACCTACGTCGTCTTTACAAGCCAAACTGAAGACAGACGCAGTCGACACCGACAACACCAAGAAGTCAACGCGGTCGCCTCTAACAATCCAGAGTTTATGCATTGGTCTCAGAAGCCTATCAGCTGGAGCCGGGCCGATCACCCAGAGGTGATGCCGTCTCCCGGATCTTATGCATTGGTGTTGGACGCCACCCTCACGACAGAAAGGCGAGCTGCCCGTTTCTCCCGAGTACTGATTGACGGTGGGAGTAGCATCAACATACTGTACCGTGACAGCATGGAGAAGCTGAACATCAAGACGAAGCAACTCATGCCAAGCCGGACTGTGTTCCATGGCATCGTACCCGGCCTGTCCTGCTCACCAATCGGCAAGATCAAGATAGATGTTCTCTTCGGAGACAAGGATCACTTCCGCCGAGTGGCAGATCTAGAGTGCCCTTACCACGCGTTGCTTGGCCGACCTGCCCTGGCCAAGTTCATGGTTGTGCCCCACTACGCCTACCTCAAGATGAAGATGCCTAGTTCAAAGGGGATCATCACCATAGCCGGAGACTACAAGAAATCCTCTTAGTGTGCTGCAGCCAGCAGCTGGCTGGCCGAGTCCCTCGTGATTGCCAAAGAAAAAAAGATGCTGGACCGAGTCGTGGCCATGGCCGGCAAGCAGCCGGCCCTATCCCCTGACCCCAAGGAATATGATGCTCAAGGCTCCTTCCAGCCGGAGAAGGAAACAAAGAAGATACCTCTGGACCCAGAGAACCCGGAGAGGTTTGCCGTCATTGGAGCAAACCTGGACAGCAAATAGGAAGGCGAGCTCGTCGATTTCCTCCGTGAGAATCGGGACATCTTTGCATGGTCCCCAAAGGACATGCCGGGTGTTCCGAAGGATTTCGCCGAGCACAAGCTACACGTCCGAGCAGTCGCAAAACCAGTCAAACAACCTCTCCGCCGACTGTCGGAGGAAAAGAGAAGGATTGTAGGAGAAGAGATAGCCCGGCTTCTGGCAGCCGGCTTCATTATGGAGGTGTTTTTTCCAGAATGGCTTGCCAACCCGGTCCTTGTATTGAAGAAAAACAATAAATGGCGCATGTGTATAGATTATACCAGCCTCAACAAAGCCTGCCCCAAAGATCCGTTTGCCTTACCTCGAATCGATCAAGTGATAGACTCCACAGCCGGATGCGAGCTATTGAGTTTCTTGGATGCTTACTCAGGCTACCATCAGATCAAGTTGGATCTAGTCGACCGCCTGAAGACCGCCTTCATCACACCATTCGGAGCTTTCTGCTACCTGACTATGACATTCGGCTTGAGAAATGTCGGTGCCACTTTTCAGCGTTGCATGCAGAAATGCCTCCTCAAGCAACTCGGCAGAAATGCCCACGTCTATGTAGACGATATTGTGGTGAAGACGGAGAAGCACGGCACCCTGCTGGAAGACCTCAGAGAAACATTCGACAACTTGCGCCGGTTTCAGATCAAGCTCAACCCTGAGAAATGCGTGTTCGGAGTACTAGCCGGCCAGCTTCTAGGCTTCTTGGTCTCCGAACGCGGCATCGAGTGCAACCCAGTAAAGATCAAGGCCATAGAGAGAATGGAGATTCCTACCAAGCTGCGAGACGTCCAAAAGTTTACCGGGTGCCTGGCCTCCCTGAACCGCTTCATCAGCCGGCTAGGAGAGAAGGCTCTCCCCCTGTACCGACTCATGAAAAAGTCCACCTACTTCGAGTGGAACGACCAAGCAGACCAAGCTTTTCACGAGTTGAAGAAGATGCTGTCCACGCCACCTGTCTTGGCGGCGCCAACTGAGAAAGAGCCCATGCTCCTTTACATTGCCGCGACTAGCCGAGTGGTCAGCACAGTTATTGTGGTCCAACGCCCAGAAGAAGGCCGGGCTCAGTTAGTCAGAGGCCGGTGTATTATTTGAGCGAAGTACTCCACCCGAGCAAAACTATCACACCAGAGATGTGCTTGAGTACTGCGCAAGAACTGAAGCCACTCAAAGCACCATCACGGTATGACTGCCACTTGAATCATAGGCAGCGATAGCTGTGAGGAGTAGTAATTTCTCCTACACACACGCAATCGTGCGCGAGAGGGAAGCTGTCCAACCCGCTAGACCGAAGTGGAAGCGTTTAACACAACGCGGTTGAGAGCGTATCCCATCACGCACCCAAGTCGTAGCTCGATACTCGAACTCATCCGCCGAGTGTTAGAGATTTTCGCACGACGTGGTGATAATTTATGTTCTACGACGCAGGGCTTCGCCTAAGCACCGCTACGATATTATTGAGGTGTAATATGGTGGAGGGGGGCACCGCACACGGCTAATAGATCAATGATCAATTGTGTCTATGGGTGCCCCCCTGCCCCCGTATATAAAGGAGCAAGGGGAAGGCCGCCGGCCAAGGAGGAGGGCGCGCCAAGGGAGGAGTCCTACTCCCACTGGCAGTAGGACTCCTCCTTTCCTTGTTGGAATAGGAGAAGGGAAGGGAGAAGGAGAAAGAAGGAAGGGGGCGCCCCCCCTCCCTATTCCAATTCAGACTAGTCCATGGGGAGGGGTGCGGCCACCCTTTGGGGCCTTTCTCTCCTTTCCTGTATGGCCCATTAAGGCCCAATACGAATTCCCGTAACTCTCCGGTACTCCGAAAAATACCCGAATCACTCGGAACCTTTCCGAAGTCCGAATATAGTCGTCCAATATATCGATCTTTACGTCTCGGCCATTTCGAGACTCCTCGTCATGTCCCCGATCTCATCCGGGACTCCGAACTCCTTCAGTACATCAAAACACATAAACTCATAATATAACCGTCATCCTAACGTTAAGCGTGCGGACCCTACGGGTTCGAGAACTATGTAGACATGACCGAGACACCTCTCCGGTCAATAACCAATAGCGGAACCTGGATGCTCATATTGGCTCCCACATATTCTATGAAGATCTTTATCGGTCAGACCGCATAACAACATACGTTGTTCCCTTTGTCATCGGTATGTTACTTGCCCGAGATTCGATCGTCGGTATCTCGATACCTAGTTCAATCTCGCTACCGGCAAGTCTCCTTACTCGTTCCGTAATACATCATCCCGCAACTAACTCATTAGTTACAATGCTTGCAAGGCTTATAGTGATGTGTATTACTGAGTGGGCCCAGAGATACCTCTCCGACAATTGGAGTGACAAATGCTAATCTTGAAATACGCCAACCCAACAAGTACCTTTGGAGACACCTGTAGAGCACCTTTATAATCACCCAGTTACGTTGTGACGTTTGGGTAGCACAAAAAGTGTTCCTCCGGTAAACGGGAGTTGCATAATCTCATAGTCATAGGAACATGTATAAGTCATGAAGAAAGCAATAGCAACATACTAAACGATCGAGTGCTAAGCTAACGGAATGGGTCAAGTCAATCACATCATTCTCCTAATGATGTGATCCCGTTAATCAAATGACAACTCTGTATGGTAGGAAACATAGCCATCTTTGATCAACGAGCTAGTCAAGTAGAGGCATTAAACTAGTGACACTCTGTTTGTCTATGTATTCACACATGTATCAAGTTTCGGTTAATTACAATATGTAGCATGAATAATAAAACATTTCTATCATGATATAAGGAAATAAATAATAACTTTATTATTGCCTCTAGGGCATATTTCCTTCAGATGCATCCGGCCGGGTGGCCAAGTGGGCCATTGCGCTGGCTCCTTACACGATCTTCTACCAGCCTCGCACCGCCATCAAGTCCCAAGCATTGGCCGACTTCCTTGTCGACTGGGCTGAGACCTAGTACCTACCGCCGGCTCCCGACTCCACTCATTGGCGGATGCACTTCGATGGATCCAAGATGCACACCGGATTGGAGCCGCCATCGTCCTCACCTCTCCCAAGGGCGACAAACTCAGATACACATTGCAAATTCATTTTGCCGCCTCCAACAACATGGCCGAGTACGAGGCGCTCATACATGGGCTCCGGCTAGCCAAAGAGCTCGGCATCCGCCGGATCCTGTGCTATGGCGACTCGGATTTGGTAGTCCAACAATCATCTGGCGACTGGGATGCCAAGGACGCAAACATGGCGAGCTACCGATTCCTCGTTCAGCAAATCAGCGGATACTTTGAAGGATGTGAGTTCCTCCACGTGCCACGGGCCGACAACGAGCAAGCAGATGCCCTGGCACGAATCGGTTCCACCCGACAAGCTATCCCAACCGGCGTCTCTCTCCAACGCCTCCTCAAACCGTCTGTGAAGCCGTCTCCAGAATCAGACTCCATCTTCGTACCGCCTGACCCTGATGCAGTCAGATCCGACTTGGTGAACCCAGCAGGCGGCTCGGGGACTGCCGTAGTCGCACCCGGCTCGGGGACTTCAGAACCCGGCCCGGGGACTGCAGTAGTCGGCCCGGGGACTGCAACGACACAGCAGGCGGTGGCCGACTCCAACTCTTCACCACCCAACCCACCCACCCTGGTCGCAGTAGCCGTATTGGCAATAGAAGAAGTCACAGCTCCATCATGGGCCCAACCCATCCTCAACTTCCTGGTAAACAGAGAGCTGCCGACTGACGAGATCTCGGCAAGACAAGTTCAACGCTGAGCCGGAGCATACACAATAGTAAACAGAGAACTCATTAGGCGCAGCGTCACTAGAGTCTTCCAGCGCTGCGTCGAGCCAAAGAAGGGCATAGCAATCCTCAAGGACATCCACCAAGGCGAATGCGGCCACCACGCGGCCTCAAGATCACTTGTCGCCAAAGCTTTCCGCCATGGGTTCTTCTGGCCGACTGCTTTGGAAGACGCCAAGGAATTAGTCAAATACTGCAAAGGGTGCCAAGTCTTCAGCTCCAAGCAACACCTGCCGGCTTCTGCACTCAAGACCATCCCCCTCACCTGGCCCTTTGCCGTTTGGGGACTGGACATGGTAGGCCCATTCAAGACGGCGTGCAGCGGCATGACACATCTGCTTGTCGCCGTGGACAAATTCACCAAGTGGATTGAAGCGAAGCCAATCAAGAAGCTGAACGGGCCGACTGCCGTGACATTCATCGCAGATATCACCACCCGGTATGGCGTACCACACAGCATCATCACCGACAATGGCACGAATTTTGCCAAAGGAGCACTGGCACGTTTCTGTGCGACACAGAGCATCCGACTGGACTTAGCGTCCGTAGCCCACCCGCAGTCAAACGGCCAAGTCGAGCGAGCAAATGGCCGCATCCTCTCCGGCATCAAGCCCCGACTGGTCGTACCACTGGAGTGTTCGGCCGGCTGCTGGCTCGACGAGCTGCCGGCCGTCCTCTGGAGTCTGCGTACTACCCCGAACAAGTCAACCGGCTTCACCCCTTTCTTCCTTGTATATGGTGCCGAGGCTGTCATCTGAACTGACATTGAGTTCGACTCACCTCGGGTCACCATGTACACGGAGGCGGAGGCCAAGGAAGCGCGAGAAGACGGCGTTGACCTGCTGGAAGAGGGCCGGCTGTTAGCACTCAGCCGGTCCGCCATCTACCAGCAGGGTTTGCGCCGTTACCACAACCGGAAGGTCAAGCCAAGATCCTTCCAAGAAGGCGATCTTGTGCTCCGGCTGATCCAGCGAACAGCCGGCCAACACAAGCTCTCGGCCCCTTGGGAAGGCCCCTTCGTCATCAGCAAGGCCCTAGGCAACGACTCCTACTACCTGATCGACGCACAGAAGCCGAAGGCACGCAAGAGAGATGATTCCGGCAAGGAGTCGGAACGACCATGGAACGCCAATCTCCTCCGAAGATTTTACAGCTAAATGCAGTATGTACCACACTACCTTTTGTATTAAGTACAAGACAACGGGCCCCCCGAGGAGCACTCGGGGACTACCCTCTTTTATCTATGTATGATGAGTGTCATACCTATGAATGTATTACTACATTTGTTTTCCTGTCCGGCACCGGGTTCGATCAGTCGGCCCGGGGACTTGCCGCCTTGAGTTATATTAAAGTTCTACCTGCAGTCAGACAAGTAGTGTGCCGGCACCCAAGCCCTCTCTTGTTGAAAGTCGCAGCTCGAAGAATCGACTGTCCGACTGGCAAGAGTCAAAGGCAGGAAAGGATGCCCACACGAAAAATGGCTAAGGACTAACGAACTTATATAACACAAGCCGGCCTCCCACCCCGCCAACCGGCTGTCAGAACAGCCGGCTGGCCGGCTTCCGATTCACCTTGCTACAATCTAAGAAAGCTAGAGTACTTGCCCTCCCAAACGGCCAAGCCCTTCCCCAGCCACAGACTGCAGAGCAGCTGTCCGGCTGGGAAGGCGGCGACCAAGGGAGGGCGGCAAAGGAAACAACCAAAAGGATGAAAAGCAAATACAATCGGAAGCCAAGCACATGCATGATTATATTTACACAAAAGGCCTTCGAAAGGCCGGCGTTCAACATAGTTTGAATACACCCCCAGTGGGTGGAACTGCGCAAACCTAACAAATATTGTTCAAAGAGTAATAAACAGGAAAGCAAAGGTGGCGGATCAGGCCAAAGGTGCAACAGGCGAGCCAGGAAGGTCAGTGGAGACGGCAGTGCTGGCTGGAGGAGTGGCCGGCTGGCGAGTCTCGGCTTGATCATCACCAGCTGCAGGCGGCGCGCTCGCACGCGCCTCGTTGCTGGAGGCACGATCAAGCTGAGGCTGGCCGGTTGCTCCACCGTCTGGCACGGCGTCTTCACCATCCTCTCCCTCCTCCTCTTCGCCCTCGTCACTGGAGTCGATCTCCTCCGCCGAGTCTTCACCATCCGCTGGGTTCAGCCCAAACCACTCCTCCGGCTGAGCAACGCCGTCATCATTCACCTCAGGGGCAAAGGCACTGGTGTCGGTGTAGTCGGCGATCGCCGAGGCGCGCTGGATGATAGCCGGCCGCACCGCCTCCAGCTCCTCGTTGGCCTCCTGCCGCCAGGTGGTCAGCTGGGCCAAATCCAGCCCAGGATACCAAGCTCGGACGAACTCCAGCGCCCGCCTGGCGCCTGACCGAGCTGCAGAAGCCTTCCAGGCCTCGAAGCGGCCAACCGCTACCTCCAGCCAGTCGGCAGTCCGACTGGGGGTACGGGGAACCACCTCGCCGGGCCAGAGGGCGGCCAGCACTTGCGCCCCAACGCGCTGAAGACGGCGGAGCATGCGGTGAGCCGGCTGGAGGCGGGCTTGGATCGCCAGAAGCTGCTCCTCAAGCGACCGGCGAGCATCCGGCGCGATCTCAGCCCCAGCCTGCCTTTGCGCGTCGCGGCGGGCCTCGATGACTTGGTTGGCGGCAACGGAGTAACCAGGGAAGTACTCTGCGCAAGTAAGAAAGGAAGAAAAACACAAAGTCAGAAAATGGACCAAATGGCAGGCGGCAAGCAAAGGGACGAAGAAGAAGGCGGCCTACCGTCAACCAAATCTTCGATCTGGCCGTAGCCGTCGCTCAGCGCTTGCCTTGCCTCAGCCCAGCTCGCCGCCTCGGTCTCGTATTCGGCTTGGAGGGCGGCCTCGCTGTCCTGCGCCGCCTTCAGGGCCGCCTTATGGCTCTCCTCCTGGTCGGCCAGCTTCTTGACCAAGCGGTCACGCTCCTGAGCCAAGGCGTTGCACTCGGCTTCCTTGGCGCGAAGGGCGGTCTGGGCCCCACCCAACTGCTCCCTCAGGTCGGCATTGGCCTCTGCAGATATGGTAAAGAAAAAAAAGCAATAAGAAAGAAGTCGCCAGGAAAGATCCGGCCCGACTGCTCAGCAGTCGGCCCGAATCTCGGGGACTACACCCAGTGGGTGCGCTGACGCGCCCCCACGTGAGATAAAAGATGAAGCACTTACTCCGGCTCTCGGTCAGATCAATGGTCTTCTGGTTCAGCTCCCGGGCCTGGGAGTTGAAGGTAGCCGCGCGGAGGTTGTGATAGTCCTGCAAATAGGACAGAGGAGCGAATAAGAACAAGATAGCAATCGAAGTCTACTAAGAAGTTCCAAGCCGCCTGCTCAGCAGCCGACTCGGAACTCGGGGACTACACCCAGTGGGTGCGCTGACGCGCCCCCACGGAAGAAATCAAGAACAAGAAACAAAAAAGCGGGAAGACTCACCCGAATGGCCGTCCGCGTCGCGAGGAACTCTTGAGTACACTGCTTCAGCACGGTGGCTTGGGATTGAAGCCGGTTCCGGACTTCTTGCGCCGCCACGTTCAGCACGGCCGTCCCACCACCCGGCGTCCACCCCGGCGAGCTGGCGCTGGCCGTCTCCAGATCCTGGGCCGACGAGCTAGAGCCCGCGGCCTTCTGCGGGTCCGGCGCCGAAGTCGCCTTCCCTGCGCGCTGGCGCGATGGCGACCGGACCACAAGGTCTGCCCTCGCAGCCGGCTCGCCTCCAGCCGGTTGCACGGGCGGCGCGCTAGGCCGGCTGCCTTGGTCCGCCCCAGTCGGCGATGGCGGTGCCGCCTCCCTCTCCAGGACGACGACGTCGCCCTCCTCCCTCTCCACCACCAGCTGGTCGCCACCGGCTTCCTCCGGCGGGGGCACCGGGATCTCGGGCGCCACAACGCGAAGGGGGACGACAAGCTGCGGATGCCGGTTACGCAGGGCCTCCGCCGCCCTCTCTGCGGCTGCAGCCTCCCCCTGAGCCTTGGCCGCTGCGTCGGCTTGTGCCTCCGCCGACCTCTCCGTCGTCTCCTGCGCCGCCGTGGCAGCGGCCGCCCTCAGCTCCTCCGCCTCCCGCTCCTCCGCGCCTCCCGCGCATTCCGCTCCATCGCCGCTTGAAGCTCGGCACGGGGGTCCACGCGGCGGGCGCTTGCAGATCCTCCCGCCGCTCCAACCACGGAGGCGGCAGCGGTCCGCTCAAGAGAAAGCGGAGCCCTGTTTTTTTAAGTCAAGACAAGGACTCAGAAGAATATCAACAAAAAAGAAGAAGGAATACGTGAGAGAATTGACACTTACGCCGAAACCATTTGTGGCTGCTTCACCACCTTGCGGAAGCGGGCACCCTTCGCGGCTGCCTCGTCCCGCTTGGTCGCCGCCGCCGCGCTCTTGGGCTTCTTCGGCCGACTGCCGAATAGGCTCGGCGCGGCCCGGCGCTTCTGCGCGCCGCCTCGGACAGCCGGCGCGGCAGATGAACCCGCGCCATGATGATCGGACGCCGGCTGGCGGCGCGGGACGACTTCCGCCTCGTCATCATCCGGCCAGTCGTCGAAGCTGGCTCCAAGCCCGGAGCCGCCTGCCTCGCCGCCTCCCCCACGGTGTCGTCGTCCAGAGCGGCCGCCCCCAAGTCGGGGTCGTCCAAGTCGTGCGTCGTCCGGTCGGGGGGATATTGGCGCTCCACCCCCGCTGCCCCGGCTGCCGGTCGAAGGAGGGGGCTCTGTCAAGACAAACCGACTGGTCAGAGTCGGCCAAGAGAAACTTGGTGACAAAGTAAAGAAGAGAAGAAAAGAAAGCTTACCGCAGGCGGGGGATTGGCACGGGAGTACGGCTCCTTGCCAAACTGCCACTCGTCGGTGAGCTTGCAGTTCGCAAGGTAGTTCACCATGTGAGCTACCTCTGCGTGAGGCATCTCCTTGGTACACAGCCGACTCGGATCGAGTTGGCCGCTCATTTGACAAATCATATGAGGGCGGCCTTGGAGCGGGAGCACCCGGCGCGCCACGAAGGCGGCCAGCAGGTCGGGCCCGGTCAGGCCCTCCGACTGGACCAATACCCGGAGTCGCGCGACGGCGGCGGCTCCAGCAGGCGACAGCGTTTTGGCCCGATAGGACCATTGGGGCCGCCTCCCAGCCGGCGGGCCGGCTACATAAGCCGGCAAGTTGACGAAGTCGCCTTGCGGAGCGACGTTCTTCACATAGAAGTAGGATTGCTGCCAGAGCTTCACCGACTGGATCAGCGTGATGGGAGGAAAAGGGTTGTCGGCTACCGGCCTCCGCATCGCGATGAAGGCGCCGCTCTGAGCCGGCACGCCCCTCATGGCGGTACCGAGCTTGGACTGGAAGAATTCCCCCCAGAGCTCGAGGGTGGGAAGGACGCCGAGGAAGCCCTCGCACAAAGTGACGAAGGCAGACAGCAGCACCACCGTGTTTGGAGTGAGGTGGTGCGGCTGGAGCTGGTAGAACTCGAGGAACGAACGGAAGAAGCCGCTCGCAGGCAGGCCGAGGCCGCGCAGGCAGTGCAAGCGGAAGATTACCCGCTTGCCCTCCTCCGGCGCCGGCAAGATCTCCCTCTCCGGCGCAAGACGGACCCGCACATGATCCTTGCCGGGCAACCACCGCGTCTTGCGGAGGAAGTCGATGTGGTCCTCGTGGACGTTGGAGCCGTCCCAGTCTCCGCCGCGCGACATGAGGGCAAGAAGCCGATGAAAAAGGCGCGGCGACGGCGAAAGCACGGCCTCGCGGCGGCGAAGCTGCGGGGTAGTGCGATGACTGGAGGGACGGCGCGGCAGCGAGGGGCTACAGCGATGGAGAGGAAGAAGAAGAAGATGGCGGAGCGTGGGCAAGCGTGCGAGCGTCTACCGCTCCTTCTCCCCCCTATTTATAGCCACGTGCGGCGAAGCCGAGGAGGCGAGGCGTAGGGGGGGCGTGGGATTAACTGCGCCCACTCCCCCACATCCCGCGACTATTGCGCCCTAAGGGCGTGCCGAAACTGCCGTTGGAAGGCGAATGGCCCGTTTTGGGCCACAGAAGATCCACACCTAGGCCGAGGCGTGGAAGTGGCGGGCCCCGGCCTGCGGTGGTGTCCCATCGCGCGCGTGGGCTAGCAGGCTCTCCCAGCCGGAGGGCGCCATGTGGCGCGCGGGCGGCAAGCGGCCGGCCCGCAAGCTGGTGTGCGCGCCGGCTGGTTCCCGCCTTCGGACTTCAAAGCCTCACCAAGACGGGGCACCTGATCAAAGCCGGTTCCTAGATGCTGGCTCCTCAAGATAGGAAGCTGATTAAGCTTCTCGTCCTCCTTTCAGCCGCGAAGCCCAACTAGCTTCGGGGACTACTATCGGAGTAAATGACCACGGGTAGCCTAACCGACTACCCCTGGCTCTTCAAAAATTATCGGGCCGATCGAGCCTTCAAGCACCCAAAGTACAGGTCCGCCTTCCCCTGGCCGGCTATCTCACAGGCCGACTACTGGAAGGCGGCCCGGCCCTAAAACCCTCCCGAAGAAAGCCACAAGAAGGCCGACTCCAAGAAGCCGGCCACAAGAAGACCGACTCCACGATGCCGGCCACAAGAGGGCCGGCTCCCGGCAAGCGGCCAAGATTGCACCCTCAAGGACTGCACCCACATAACGGTGACGAGACGGGGCGTGGCTACAGTAAAGCCTGCCACCCCCGAATCCCGGAGCACGCATGGCCACAGTGCGCCGTACGGGTCGGCCATCCCCCGTCCGGCGCGGCACTGTTGCCATGTTGACCATGACGCCACCCACGACAGGCTGTCAGTACGGCCCGCGGGCGGCGGGCCCCTTCAGCCAGAGAGACGCTCGAAGGCGGCCAAGCCCCCCAGTCGGCCTGGGGTGTAGCCGGCTCCCAATAGCCGGCTACCTCACTCCCTCGAAGTATGTGCATCATTAAGGAGACAAGACGAGGTAAGACTATAGTGAGAGCCCGCCAGACGGCGGCACTATAGCCATGCTTACCTTGGCAAAGCCCTCATCATCAGGGGCGAGGCTACAGTAACCAGCCGCCGGCAAGACCCCCAGGCGGTAGGGCCGGCCTGTCGGCCAAGAGGCCGGCAGCCGGCGGGACCCACCAGTCGGCGGGCCCCAGCGGCCGGCGGAGAAGCCGGCGGATACAGACACTGACGGCCTGGACCCGCATCTAGCCGGATTACCATTGTACCCCTGGGGGGTAGGCCTATATAAACCCCCCAGGGCACCCAAGCAAAGGGTTGATCTCTTAGAATTTTAGACACCACATAGAGAGAAGAGGAGAGCTAGCCTTGCCCTTCTTCTTCCTCTAGCCGAACAGCTCAAGGAGCCACTTGTAGCCACTTGTGTTGATCTAGTGATCATGCGGAGACCCCGCGGAGCAGGACTAGGGGTGTTATCTCCACGGAGAGCCCCGAACCTGGGTAAGATTCGTCGGCATGCATGTCTTCGCCTTATCCCGTTTCCAGGCACCGGTGATGTCTTACTGGCTCCCACAATGATAAGCCACCCGTTGGCATATGTCGCACCTACCACCCGACAATCATTGTCCACATCTTTCTTCTTTTGCATATCACACAAATCAACGAAGCTATTTAGATGGGTAGCGGCATCTTCACTAGGAAGGCCGGCGAATTGATCTTTCATGACAAGATTCAACAAAGCAGCATTGATTTCACAAGATTCAGTATCGGTAAGAGGAGCAATAGGAGTGCTAAGAAAATCATTGTTGTTGGTATTGGTGAAGTCACACAATTTAGTATTATCTTGAGCCATCGTGACAAACAAGCAATCCAACACACGAGCAAACAAGAAGCGAGCGAAAAAGACGAACTAAAAAGAGAGGGCGAATAAAACGGCAAGGGTGAAGTGGGGGAGAGCAAAACGAGAGGCAAATGGAAAATAATGTAATGCGGGAGATAAGGGTTTGTGATGCGTACTTGGTATGTTGACTTTTGCGTAGACCTCCCTCGCAACGGCGCTAGAAATGGCTCGTTGCTGGGAGTCCAAATCTTGACTTGACCTTGCGTAAGCCTCCCCGGCAACGGCGCCAGAAATCCTTCTTGCTACCTCTTGAGCACTGCGTTGGTTTTCCCTTGAAGAGGAAAGGGTGATGCAGTAAAGTAGCATAAGTATTTCCCTCAGTTTTTGAGAACCAAGGTATCAATCCAGTAGGAGGCCACGCACGAGTCCCTCGCACCTACACAAACAAATAAATCCTCGCAACCAACGCGATAAGGGGTTGTCAATCCCTACACGGTCACTTACGAGAGTGAGATATGATAAGATATTTTTTTGGTATTTTTAAGATAAAGATGCAAAGTAAAATAGAAGCAAAATAAAGGGTAACAGAAATAGCTTGTTGATGGGAGATTAATATGATGGAAAATAGACCCGGGGGCCATAGGTTTCACCAGTGGCTTCTCTCAAGAGCATAAGTATTACGGTGGGTGAACAAATTACTGTTGAGCAATTGACAGAATTGAGCATAGTTATGAGAATATTTAGGTATGATCATGTATATAGGCATCACGTCTGAGACAAGTAGACCGACTCCTGCCTGCATCTACTACTATTACTCCATACATCGACCGCTATCCAGCATGCATCTAGAGTATTAAGTTCATAAGAACAGAGTAACACTTTAAGCAAGATGACATGATGTAGAGGGATAAACTCATGCAATATGATATAAACCCCATCTTGTTATCCTCGATGGCAACAATACAATACGTGCCCTGCTGCCCCTACTGTCACTGGGAAAGGACAACGCAAGATTGAACCCAAAGCTAAGCACTTCTCCCATTGCAAGACAGATCAATCTAGTAGGCCAAACCAAACTGATAATTCAAAGAGACTTGCAAAGATAACCAATCATACATAAAAGAATTCAGAGAAGATTCAAATATTGTTCATAGATAAACTTGATCATAAACCCACAATTCATCGGTCTCAACAAACTCACCGCAAAAGAAGATTACATCGAATAGAACTCCACGAGAGAGGGTGAGAACATTGTATTGAGATCCAAAAAGAGAGAAGAAGCCATCTCGCTAATAACTATGGACCCGAAGGTCTGAGGTAAACTACTCACACATCATCGGAGAGGCTATGGTGTTGATGTAGAAGCACTCCGTGATCAATGCCCCCTCTGGCGGAGCTCCAGAACAGGCCCCAAGATGGGATCTCACGGGTACAGAAGGTTGCGGCGGTGGAATTAGGATTTTGGCTCTATATCTGGTAGTTTGGGGGTACGTAGGTATATATAGGAGGAAGGAGTACGTCAGTGGAGCAGCAGGGGGCCCATGAGGGTTGAGGGCTAGCCCAGGGGGGTAGGCGCTCCCCCTACCTCGTGCCCTCCTGGTTGATGTCTTGATGTAGGGTCCAAGTCCTCTGGATCACGTTTGTTCCGAAAATCACGTTCCCGAAGGTTTCATTACGTTTGGACTCTGTTTGATATTCTTTTTCTGCGAAACTCTGAAATAGGCAAAAAACAACAATTCTGGGTTAATAGGTTAGTCCCAAAAACAATATAAAAGTGTATAATGAAGCCGAATAATGTCCAAAACAGAATATAGTATAGCATGGAACAATAAAAAAATTATAGATACGTTGGAGATGTATCACTCCTGAGGCCCCGTTCTCGTTGACTGGCACCTGCTTGGTTTCTGCCTTGTCTTGTGTGAACAACTGCTTCTTCTTGGTCGGTACGGCTCCCTTGGGCTCGGAGGTGCCCGCGTCGGCAGGCTGCGCCGCCGTGGCGGTTTTGAGGGTGAGCTTGAGCACCGCCAGGGCCTCCTTGGCGTCCCCTTTGACCGTGAGGACGCCCTTGCTCCCAAGCATCTTCATGAGGTTGTAGGCCGGATGAGTC
This sequence comes from Triticum aestivum, assembly GCF_018294505.1. Lineage (NCBI taxonomy): Eukaryota > Viridiplantae > Streptophyta > Magnoliopsida > Poales > Poaceae > Triticum > Triticum aestivum. Next base: position 145,015,555 of record NC_057811.1, read on the forward strand.
GCTGCCATGAACTGGGCCAAAGCCGGGTACCCGGGAATGGCGTTGTACGGGAGGCCGATGCAGGCGATGTCGAAGTCGACCAGCTCGGTGCGGTAGTTGTCGTGTGCGCCGAAGGTGACGGGCAGGCGGATCTGTCCCAGAGAACGGGCAGTGCCACCACCAACTCCTGAGAAAGGCTTGCTGAGGCTGAGCCGCTCGAGTGGCACGTGAAGAAGGCTGAAGGCCTCCACAGAGAGCAAGTTGAGGCCGGCACCGCCGTCGATGAGGGTCTTGGTAACAGCCACGTTGCAGATCGTGGGCGTGCAGAGCATTGGGAGCATGCGCGAGCCGGCGGTGGAGTCGGGGTGGTCCTCTAAGCCGAAGGTGAGGTCGGCCTCCAGCGCAGCCCAACCCGGCGGAGCCCCCGGGCGCTTGGAAGCGGCACCAATCTGGCAGAGGAACGGCTTGATGTGGCGATCCGAAGGCGGTGCTTGAGAGCCGCCCAGCAGGGCCGCGACTGCGTGGTGCGCCAGTACCGCATAGCGAGCAGTGAAGAGGTCGCGGAGTTCCCCCCAGGATGCAACCGTGGATCCAGGGAGGTTGAGCAGCCAGGCGCGTGGCTCACCGAGGGCCATGAGGAGCCAGTTGGCCATGACATTGTTGTCGCCCCGGGCCTCGAGTACGGCCTCCTCGTATGCCAACAGGAAAGCTGACGGGTCTGTCGCACCGTCGTAGTGCGGCGGCATCTCCAGCCTAAACTTGGGTGGCCATCGCACTTGCCGTAGGGCGGGGGCCAGGGCTCGGAGCCCCCTGGCCCCGTCGTCAGCACCGGCCATTGGAGCCGGTGGCGGGGCACCTGCCATGAGGGCGAAGTGCGGTGGCGTGGATCGTAGGCTGGTGGAGAGGAGCTACGGCGCGCCAAATGTTGGATTTCGGGTTCCTGCAAAACCCTTAAGGTTTGAACTCTGGGGTGCGCGCGAAGTTCTTCCCCTCCTACCGATCTACGCCCTAGCTCGCTAGGATCTCGCGGATGAACTCGACGAACTCGCAACGCAAGGGACACAAGATTTATACTGGTTCGGGCCACCGTTGTGGTGTAACACCCTACTCCAGTGTGGTGGTGGTGGATTGCCTCTTGGGCTGATGAAGAACAGTCCAAGGGGAAGAACAACCTCCTGAGGTTGAGGTGTTCTTGTGTTCGGTGTGGCTAAGGGCCAGCTGTCGATCAGATCAGGTCCTCCCTTCCTTGGGTGGTGGCTAGTCCTATTTATAGAGGCCCTGGTCCTCTTCCCAAATATTGAGCGGGCAGGGAGCCAACAACGGCGGCCAATTTGAAAGGGGACAGCTAGTACAAGCTATCCTGACAAAAGCGGTCTTCACCTACGAAAGGGCTCTGGCAATGACTCCGTCTTGGGCTCCACGCTGACCTCCGTCCTGCTGGCCTGCTGGTCTTGGTCTCGTTGCACTGATATGGAAACCTTTGCCTGATGCCTCGGTACTCCGCGCCTGCGCTTGCCCCCTTGGCACCAAAGAGGAAATAAGGACGCTGCGCGCGTTGGCGCCCGCCTCGCGGCCACCTGGTGTCGATCGTCATGGCTCACGTCATGAGAGCCTCGCGAGGTTTGCCCCGCCTTGCTATCTCCGCTCCTCGCGAGGCAGCCTAGTGAGGCCGCTCCTGAGGAGGTCTTGCACCGTCCGCCTCGCGAGGCTTGGCCCCTCGCGAGGGTCTTGATAGCCTTGTTGACGAAGATGGGCCGTACAGGCCCGTTAGCATAGCCACGTCGTGGGCCACAGGCAAGAATGTCTGGGGACCCCCGTTCCCAGAATGCCGACAGAGGCAGAGGACAATGCCGGCACCGACGAGTCCCCGCTCCGCTGGCGTCGACGAGGCCCTGCTCCGCCGAGGCCCCGTGGCGCCAACAACGAGGTAGAGGACACAGCCAGCACCGAGGCGGAGGACCTCGCCGGCTTCGGCGAGGCCCTACTCCGCCGAGGCCCCGCCCCGCCAACAACGAGGCAGAGGACATCGCCAGCTCAGGCGAGGCCCCACTCTGCCGACAACGAGGGGGAGGATTCCCCCCGCTCCACCGAGGCGCCGCCCTGCCGGCAACGAGACAGAGGACATCATCGGCTCCGCTGAGGCCACGCCCCGCTGCCAACAAGGCCGCGCCACACAAAAAACGAGGAAGAGTAGAACACGGTAGGTCGCCGCCGCTCGGGTCCAAGTAAGGCCACTGTTGCTACCCTCCAGTTGAAGCCAAGCTAGGCGGGTTGACCTGTCGGATGTGTGGTTCCAGCAAACCCTTAAGGTACAAACACTGGGGTGCGCGCGAATTCTTTCCCTCCTACCGATCTACGCCCTAGCTCTCTAAGATCTCGTGGACAAACTCGACTAACTCACAACACAGAAAGACACGAGATTTATACTGGTTCGGGCCACCGTTGTGGTATAATACCCTACTCCAGTGTGGTGGTGGCGGATTGCCTCTTGGGCTGATGAAGAACAGTACAAAGGGAAGAACAACCTCCTGAGGTTGAGGTGTTCTTGTGCTTGGCTAACTTGTGTGGGTGAGAGCTGGATGAACTGCTCGATCCCCCTTACTGTGGTGGCTAGCTCTACTTATACAGGCCCTGGTCCTCTCCCCAAATATTGAGCGGGAAGGGAGCCAACAACGGCGGGCAAATTTGAAGGGGGACAGCTAGTACAAGCTATCCTGACAAAAGTGGTCTTCGCCTGCAAAAGGCTCTGGTGGTGACGCCGTCTTGGGCTCCACGATGACCTCCATCTTGCCGTCCTCCTGGTATTGGTCTCGTTGCACCGATACGGCAACCTTTGCCTGATGCCTCGGTACTCCTCGCCTGCGCTGGCCTCCTTAGCACCAAAGAGGAAACAAGGACGCTGCGCGCACTGGTGCCTGCCTGGCACCTGCCTGGCGTCGAGCGTCATGGCTCATGTCACGAGAGCCTCGTGAGGTTTGCCCCGCCTTGATATCTCTGCTCCTCGTGAGCCTGCCTGACTAGGCCACTCCAGAGGAGGTCTTGTGTCATCCGCCTCGCGAAGCTCGGCTCCTCGCGAGGGTCTTGGATGCCTTGTTGATGAAGATGGGTCGTACGGCCTGCTAGCTTAGCCACGCCGTGGGCCGCAGGCAAGCAAGTCTGGGGACCCCCATTCCCAGAACGCCGACAGTAGCCCCCGGGCCCAAGGTACGCTCGGGCTTGGCTTCGCGGCGAAGCCAAGGGTCAAGTACGGAGCACCGCGGGCCCCAAAAGCTTGCGGCCTCGGTTGACGCGTGGCGGTTGATTGGACGTGGGCGTCTCCGCTTCCCCATGCTGCCTCGGCAACTGCTCGACTTGACAAAAGGCTGGCGTAGGCAGTACTTGCCTTCATTGCTTCTTCCTCGCCTCGCTCCAAATCCCCTTTCTTGCTCTTCGCCACTGCTACCTCCAGATCCGCTCCAATCTCGTCCTGCATCTGCGATCCATGGCGCCGCGCAAGGTCAAGACTTCCTCAGCACCGGCTTGGTATAAGCCGACCCTTGAGGCGCCCACCGTCACGGAGGAGAGCCTCGCCTCCGTGCGCCTGCTGACGGAGGGTGAGAGCAATGAGTGGGGGGAGACCGAGCTCCGGCTTGCCTCCGACATGCCGGAGCTCGAGAAAACCACCTTCTTCCCCTTCTTCTCGAGCAGTGTTGCCGTCGGGTTGGTTCCTCCCTTCTCTGATTTCTTTTATGAAGTCCTCGACCATTACGGGCTGCAGGCGTTGCATCTCCATCCCAACTCTGTCCTCCTCCTGTCCATCTTCGCCTACTACTGTGAGGCGTACCTGGGCATGATGCCATCCATGGCGCTCCTGCGCAATTTCTTCTTCCTTCGTGTCAGTGAGGGTCACATCTCTGGATGCACTAACTTCATCGCATCCGGCAAGGCCAACTCGATCTCGAGCACCGGCAAGAGGGCCGACAACATTCGATCCAAATGGGTCATGATGGACGCCAAGCGTGCCGATCCGCGTCTGGTGTTACCTATGGTGGTGCCCTCTTCCAACGGAGGGTGGCCCAAGGTGGAGCTTGCCGATGAGCGGGCATCATTAGTGTTGGGTAGATGGTGGCCGACTTGAAGCCGGGCAACGCGAGGGCGGCCAAGGTGACGGGGGTCATGCTCCTGAGGGAGTTCTTGACGCTGCGAGTAGCCCCGCTCCAGGCGCGTGCACGCCCCCTGTGGGAGCTTGAAGAAGAGGGAAACAAGACCCGCCTAAGGCCGGGGGCCCTGCCTGACGATGAATTGGCCGCTGTTCTGCACCTCATAGTTGGGGACAACCAGGAGTACCCACCAAGCACCTTCGCCCCCTTGTTCCAACGCAGGGACCGGGAGGAATTCGTCGCCTCCAGGCCAACCTTTGACGCGCGTGGGCTGGTGCCGCCGGCGCTCCCGGGAGCCCCTGCGGCACCAAAACTGGTGGAGGTGTCCTCTGACGAGTCCCGTGGGGAGGGGGAAGAGGAGGTGGACTCGAAGAAGACTCTGGAAGAGGTGGGGAGACTTCCCCTCTGAGCAAGGCCGAGATCCTCCACGCCCTTCCTGACGATGCCGAGGCTGACGCCCGCCAAGGGGAGAGGGAGCAGCCCCTCATCCCGACGAGGGGTAGGTCATTGCTGGTGCCTCGCGATGCCGCCTCCATCCCGACACCTCCTGGGGCGGGCTCCGGTTCTGCCTCCGCACCGCCTGGCACCGCCAGAACCCGAACGCCTACTCCTCAGGTCCCAATGCTGTCAGGCTTCAAGCTCCCCAAGCGGAAGTATGTTGCGGTGGATCAGTAAGTGTCTTAAGCTTCGCCTTGTCCCTGTTTGTACTCGTCATTTCCTGATGCTCGCCCTTGGTTGATCAGGCCGATATCTTCGGCGAAGAAGAGGAAGGAGGATACGGCGGCCGTGCCTCCCTCCGCAGAGAAAGGTGGCAGCATCGCCCGCATCTCCCCAGCCCGGTCGTCCTCGCGGGGCCAAGAGGAACATCGTCGTGTGGAATCAGCCCCCATGGCCCTGCTTGGTCCGAAAGTGCCGGCGGCTGGCGCGGCTGATGAGGTCCCAGCTGGTCTGGAACCCGTGATCTCCCATGCCCTGGTGACGGTGTCGCCTCCTCCCGCCGCTACACCTCCACTCCTTGGTTCTTCTGCTCCTGCTGCTGTTCTGGAACGTGCTCTTTCGGAGATGACCCAGTTGCAGGCAGATCTCCTGGGTGCGGACCCACGCCTGGTGGCCGGGCGCCTGGAGCTGGCCGTTGGCTGGCTTCACTCCGACCTGGCGGTTCGCGCGGCGCTGGGCCAGGCCGCTACGGCTTCCGAGAAGGAGAAGCAGAGTGCTGCCAACGCGCAGCCGATTGTGAGGTGGCGCTGAAAGACGCCGAGGCCGCCCGTGACCGCTGCCAAGTGCTGGAGGACGAGTTGCAGAGCCTACATGACAAGCACGCCGAAGAAGCACGCTGCCGCCAAGCGAAGGAGGAGGAGATGAAGGCCCGGGAGGACGCCGTCAAGAACCGTGATGCTGAGCTGGCGGAGTTGGGGAGGACGCAGGCCGCTGAGCGCAACCGGTTGGAAGAGCTGGAGTGGAAGGCGAAGACGAGGGAGGCCGATCTCAATGCCAAGGCGCGAGTCCTGACCGAAGGCCGCGCGGCTTTTGCCGACCTCGAGAAGAGATCTCGCAAGGCATTGAAGACGCTCTACGAGCACGGCCTGGAGAAGTCGCTGGCCACTGATGAGGACGGCCCCGCCCGGCTGCTTCCTCTCTTGGTGAAGGCGCTCGAGGAAGTCGTTGATGGCGTTGGTCCCATGGCGGAGGCGGAAGCTCGCGTCCTGTCTTCAGCTGCATTGACCTGCTTCTTCAGCCACCTGCACCTTCGCGACCCCAACGCTTGTCTTGACGAGCTGCTGGAGCCTGTGGCTGAAGATCAATACGAGGCCGCTGCCGCGGCCATGCAAGGTCAAGTGGAGGCCTTGCTGAAGAAGTTCCGCGGCTTTGTCTCCGCTCCTCTGTCCGGCGATGTCGCCGATCCTACAGCTGGTGGTGAAGGTGAAGACAACGTCGCTCACAAAGCAGCACCTTCCGCAGGTGATGGCGGTGCCTGGGGGTGACCTGCGGCTACCGTTTCATTCCTGCAACATGCATTAGGCCTCGTGGAGGCGTTTAGACTTTTCATTTGATATCATCAGGACAATGTGTTTGTAATATTTGCTTCGTGATTTTGCAATTTCCTTCCTATTTGCTTTGCGTTCTGCGTCGGCAGAGCCCGGCCCCACGCATACCTCAACCGCCATTGGGCCGACCGGAGACCAAGACGGACCAAGGAGTGAGGGGCTACGTGACCAGTTAGGCTCCTGAGTCGCGATGCTCAGAAGTCCCCCTTGACGCGCAAACATCTTATAGGGAGAGTTCGCGATGATAGATTGATGTTCTACGTCGGCAGAGCCTGGCCCCGCGCATACCTCAACCGCCATTGGGCCTACCGGAGACCAGGACGGACCAAGGAGTGAGGGGCTACATGACCAGTTAGGCTCCTGAGTCGCGATGCTCAGGAGTCCCCCTTGACGTGCAAACAATTTCCATACATGCCCTCGCCGAGGCCTCGGGAGGGGCGCGCGACGCCCAGGTCCGGGAGACCTGGTTGGGTGTCGTACGATTGGGTGTGACCCGAGCGCAGCCCCCGTGCCCAGCCCCTCGTGTGGCTCTCCCGAGGGGAGGCATTGCGGTGAGGCTGGACGCTGAGCTCTGGGCTCCCTGAGGTTGGTACGACCGTGGGGCCGCCCTCAGTTGTTTAGCACCAGCGCGGAGCATAGTGCTTCCGCTTGTGCACGGGCATAGCCGCTCCTCGGCAGTGTCGGCGGCCAGCGCGGAGCATGGTGCTTCCACTTGAGCGTGGGATGGGGCCCCTTCCGGGAGGAGCCCCCGGGGCGTGTACAGCCCCGCCCTGACACGTGGCTTGCACGGCAGGGCTGCGAGGTGTATCTGGGCACTCGTGAGCCAGCGCGGGACTCACGAGGCCCTACCTCAAGGCGGGTTGCGCCTGGTCTTGAGTCTTGGTGACTGTTTGTTCCTACAAGGCAGTTAGGTGCAAGCACTGTACGTCCTCAGGTCCCGGCCCTCGAGCGAGCTCAGCCGCCGCTGGTATGCCAGGTCGCGATGCCGTGGTCAAGGCCGGGGGGAGGGCTGGAGAGCCAGTAAGAGCTCCTGAGTCGCGATGCTTAGGAGCCCCCCTTTTAACGCGCAAGCGAATTGCACGGGGTGAATGGACCCGCGGCGGGTGGCGATCGAGCAGGCAATAGCCGTAGGCGGGTTAAGCATGGAAAGCAGATCAGCTTGGGTAAATGCAGGAAGATACATGCCACTGGGTCCCGCCCGAGCGGCTTGGGGATGATGCAGCCCCAGGGGCGCCCCCAGCAAGGTAAGCTAAAGACATAAGCAAAAGGGATACATGCCACAGGGACGGACCCATGTGGCCTGGGAAAGATGCAGCCCCAGGGGCGCTCCCAGCTAAGCAAGCTTCGAAGGTGTCACCTGTTTCTGTAGATGAAGTAGAGTTGGTGCAGCTGAAGGCGTGCGTCGAAGGAATGACTCTTCATGAGCCACCGGGGCCCTGAGCCTCGGGAGGCTCTGGGGGCTCGGGAGGTTCCCTGAAGACCGTCTCCATCTCTTCCAGGACGGCGTGGTACCTGGCCTCCTGAGCCGCCAGGACACGCCGCATGTTGCGCTGATAGGCTGACGCCATGCTCGGCAAGCCGAAGGGCATGCAAACGTAGCTGTGTGGCGGGCCCTCGCAGCGGCCCACACGTGAAGGCCAGAAGAGCTCCTGAGATGCGGCCCTGTTGAGCCCTGGGACGTCGATGCGGACACGTAGCCCAGCATCCTCGCCAGGATGGGGAGCTGCGCCTCGTGAACGGCCGTCGCCGCACATGGCTCTGGCGTCTTGTAGCTCCTGAGTGGTCTTGGTGATGAACTCCTGAGTGGTGGGCACTCCTTGCCCTGTGTTCTCCTGAGGGAAATGTGTCGCGAAGCACGCCTCCAAGTGGTGCCCAAGCGCCTTCCTCGTGAGGTTGGCAAGGTCTGAGGCCCTCCAGAAGAGAGCCCCCGAGCCCTGCCCGAGGAGGGCGCTGGGCGCGCCTTCCTATGCGATGGAGGGAGGCGCCCCTGGGACGGACGCTGATCCTGATGAGGCTCCTGCCGCGACGCCATCCTCCTGAGGTCCTGCGCGGCACAACTGCTTCTTCTTGGGGATGGCCTCCGGAGGGCCCTCACTTCTCGTGTTGGGGTCGTTGATTGCTGCAGCTTGGAAGGCGCGCTCGAGGGAGCACACCGCATCTCTTTCTTCACATTGGACCGTGATGATCCCGCCGCTTCCCGGCATCTTGAGGACGTTGTAGCTGTAGTGGGTGACCGCCATGAACTTGGCCAGGGCCGGATACCCGAGGATGGCGTTGTACGGCAGGCGGATGTGCGCGACGTCGAAGTCGATGAGCTCGGTGCAGTAGTTCTTGCGCTCCCCGAAGGTGACAGGCAGGCGGACCTGCCCTATCGGTGTGGTGGAACCGTCGGTCACTCCTGAGAAAGGTTTGGTAGGCTGGAGCTGCTCATATGGCACTTGGAGGTTGTCGAACGTGTCGACGGACAGGACGTTGAGCCCTGCGCCGTCGTCGATGAGGGCCTTGGTAACCTGCACATTGCTGATGACTGGGGAACACAACATCGGGAGGGCACCGGCGGTGGCCGCGCACTTGAGCTGATCTGCCGAGTTGAAAGTGATGGCGCATTGGGACCACTTGAGCGGGCGTGTGGCCTCGAGCTTGGGGAGCACCGCATTCACCTCGCGAGCGAACTGTTTGAAGATGCGCTGAGAGGCTGGGGCCTGGGCACCGCCCAAGATCCAGGCGATTGCACGCGGCTCATGGAAGCCCCCAGCCCCCTCGTCCTGATGGTGATCGTCGTTCCTTTTTGGTGGCTGCAGTGGGGGAAGACCGGCGTTGCCTTGGGGGCGATCCTCATGAGGCTGGTCCCTCCTGACGCCCTCGCGAGGATGGTCCTGCCAGCGGTCCTCATGAGGCCTGTCGCGCCATTCTTGGCGCGGGCCACGGTCGTCCCAGTGTCCGCCTCCACGTCGTCCTCCACGGCCGTAGCCCCGGTCTCTGCGCTCTGGGCGTCGACCGAAGCTTCCTTCTCATATGGCTCTGAGCTCTTGACAGTCTCTGGTCTTGTGGGTGTTCAGGTTGTGGAAGGCGCAGAGCGGTCGGCTGTTCTTGGATGACTCGGGCTGATCTCTGCCCCGCTTGGTGTCGGGCTCCGCTGCTAGCACTGCTGCTTCCTTGCGCTTCACGTCCTTGGCCTTGGCTTTCTTCTCCTCTGTGCCCACGGCTGGCAGCTCGAGGAGAGAGAGGCGCCCCTCCTCAGCTCTTGCGCACTTGGTCGCCAGGTTGAACAGCTCCTGAGATGTGCAGAGCTCCTCGTGGATAGTGAGCTCTTCCTTCATCTTGACGTCACGGACGCCGTCGGAGAACGAGGAGATGATGGCCTCATCCGTGACCTTGGGGATCTTGAGGCGAGTGTTGTTGAAGCGCTGGATGTACTTCTGGAGGGTCTCTCCTAGTTGTTGCTTGATGCAGCGCAGGTCGCCCGCGCCCGGCGGGCGCTCGCGAGTGCCCTGGAAGTTGGCTATGAAGCGGTCGCGCATCTCGTCCCAGGAGGAGATCGAGCCGTGCTGCAGGTTCAGGAGCCAGGAGCGGGCCCCATCCTTGAGAGCCATGGGAAACCAGTTCGCGATGACTTTCTCATCGCCGTTGGCTGCTTTGATGCTCAGCTCGTAGAGCTGCAGGGACTCCGCGGGGTCGGTGGTGCCGTCGTAGCGAGGAGGCAAATCCGGCTTGAACTTGCCTGGCCAGGCGACACTATGCAGCTCGGGGGTGAAGGCGCGGCAGCAGGCCGTGGTTGCTGGGGCCCGCTTCAGAGGTGGAGCTTGGTCTTGATGAGGTCCGCGCGGCGCCGCCGCGGGCGGTGCGCGGTCTTGACGAGGAGGCGCGGGAAGCGCGGGTGCAGCTTCTCGCGGCCGAGGGATTTCTTGGCAGCTTCTCTCTTCGCGCGCGGGCACCGGGCGTGGCGGATCACGCCGCGGGGCCGCGCGCCTTGGTGCCAAGGTCTCGTCTTGGGGCAGAGGTGGTGGAGGCGCGCCATGAGCCTCCTCGCCCATGGCCGGCTGAGGGTGAGGCAGAGAGAGGGACAGTGTCGGGGAGCCCCCTGCGGCACGGACGAGCTCGGTGACGCGGTCGAGCCACTCCTCGTAGAGGTCGTCGACTAGGCGGTAGCGCAGGAGTTCGTTTGCGGTGAGGAGTGCGGCCCGCGCCTCCATGGGAGTGCGGCGTGCGTGAGACGAAGAACTGGCTGGGGTCAGCGATGGAGTGGCGGCGCAGCCGTCCTGCCGCACCGAAGGGTGCAGCGAGGACGCTTGCTGCTCGTTCCCCACCAGGCCTGTGGCAGTGTTGGCGGCGGGAGACGGAGAACGGCGAGGTGGCCCGCCGACGGGAGCCATCTGAGCAACGCGGGCGGTGAGGGCAGCCCAACGCTCAGCTCGAGCACGGCGAGCGTCCGCCATGGAGACGATGGAGCGACTGATCGACGAGAGGGAAGCTACGGTGCACCCCTACCTGGCGCGCCAAATGTCGGATGTGGGGTTCCGGGAAACCCTTAAGGTTCGAACACTCGGGTGCGCGCGAAGTCTTTCCCTCCTACCAATCTACGCCCTAGCTCTCTAAGATCTCGCGGACGAACTCGACGAACTCGCAACACAGAAAGACACGAGATTTATACTGGTTTGGGCCACCGTTGTTGTGTAATACCCTACTCCAGTGTGGTGGTGGTGGATTGCCTCTTGGGCTGATGAAGAACAGTACAAAGGGAAGAACAGCCTCCCGAGGTTGAGGTGTTCTTGTGCTTGGCTAACTAGTGTGGGTGAGAGCTGGATGAACTGCTCGATCCCCCTTACTATGGTGGCTAGCTCTACTTATATAGGCCCTGGTCCTCTCCCCAAATATTGAGCTAGAAGGGAGCCAACAACGGCGGGCAAATTTGAAGGGGGGCAGCTAGTACAAGCTATCCTAACAAAAGTGGTCTTCGCCTGCAAAAGGCTCTGGTGGTGACGCTGTCTTGGGCTCCATGATGACCTCCATCTTGCCGTCCTCCTGGTCTTGGTCTCGTTGCACCAATATGGCAACCTTTGCCTGATGCCTCGGTACTCCTCGCCTGCGCTGGCCTCCTTAGCACCAAAGAGGAAACAAGGACGCTGCACGCACTGGTGCCCGCCTGGCGCCCGCCTGGCGTCGGCCATCATGGCTCACATCACGAGAGCCTCGTGAGGTTTGCCCCGCCTTGATATCTCCGCTCCTTGTGAACCTTCCTGACTAGGCCACTCAAGAGAAGGTCTTGTGTCGTCTGCCTCGCGAGGCTCGGCTCCTCGCGAGGGTCTTGGATGCCTTGTTGATGAAGATGGGCCATACGGCCTGCTGGCTTAGCCACGCCGTGGGCCGCAGGCAGGCAAGTCTGGGGACCCCATTCCCAGAACGCCGACATGACCATTGACGACCGATTAGCTTCTTGGCGGCGATGTGGATTCGGAGAGCTATGTTGGAGAAGGCCGCTGCTTCAGTTACTTAACTGCTGGTGCAGTTAGGTCACTGTCATGTGGGCTCAACAGGCATCTGGGCCACATGTTAGTTATGCAACTGCACCTGCAGTTAACTCACTGAAGCTCAGTTCGCTGGAGAGTAAGCTTCTATTCGGCTCAGCCGGACACAGGTGGGTAGATTCGGTTAATTAATTATACCTCCAGCGCACCCCTTTTTAGTTGAAGAATGTATGAAATGTAATGAAATCCGGCATGTTTATATGAAATCCGACCGTGTATGAATGAATTTAGTTCGAATTCTTGTATCACTGGAATTGGATAAACATGCAAAACAATATGTACTAGGATTATTACCAGGGTGATCACCTCGTTTGCAGCAGTTTCACATGTACTCCATCCGGTCCTTTTTAGTCTGCATACAAGTTTTGTCTGCAGTCAAAGTGTCTCTACTTTGACCAATCGTTTAGAAAAAAGTATGAACATTCACAATGTAAAATCAACTGATTTGAAAGAAATCTAATATGCGAAGTAAAAAGGAACAGAGGGAGTACGAAGAGTTTGAGCTGCTTTTTAGCGTTCCTGTACATTGCAATCAAACATACAGGCCTGGCAATTCATAGAGAACATTGAAAACAATCGATGATTATGCATCTCAGGGATTCGCATGTTAGAGCCAATATTTCCTTCACAACTAAACAATAAAGAAAAATCGATCGATGCTGCTGAAAGCAAAGGGCATCCCATCGAAAATATCAAACGCATGTCTTCTTGCTAACATCAATGAGCAAAATTTGACAAGGTTGTCCCATTCCAAAATGTCAAATGCGTGTTGTTTTGCGTACATCAATGAGCAAACTTTGACAAGGTTTTCCCATTCAAAAATATCAAATGCCTACGTTTGTGGAATGGGTAGGGTTTGCCATCAGTTCGTACATTGACATGGCACCTCGTGCTAAATAAACCAGCTGTTCTTTTTGTGCAGTTCCACCAAAATCAACCAAACTCACGTGTAGCTTGTATGATTTCGCCTTTATATGTTGCAACGCCTTGAACATACCGGCACCTCCTTTCTTGTGGTGGAAATGAATGATCGACGTATTCAGGAACATTTTGTGAAGTTCCCATTGAAATCAAGCTGAGCACCCCTGTTTGCACAAATACAAAAAAAGTGATTAGTACAAAGCAAACTGTACTATCAATTGAAAGTTTAAACAGGCACCTACATGGTCCATGTAGAGCACACTTTTAAAAAATGGAACTCACCGGAAAGAATCCTAGAACAACATTGTACTTGCATATCACAACAAAAAAGATGGAGATCTATCAGTCCTTCTGAGCTGAAGTTAGTTTGGTCTTGTGGGGAGCAATGTAACCATCCTTCAACTGCTCCTTCTGATGAGAAGATAGACAGGGCTTCTTCATCCTGGCATAATCGGAACTAGTCACTTCGCGTACTCCTTATTCTTCTTCAGAGGAGGATGATCTTGTTGTGCACAAACAAGAGGACAACGAAATGCTAGCATCCCTGTTTGCTCGAAAAAGGGAAAGGAAATACTTAAAATAGCACAGATCAAGCACTTCTCAGGGACAATACCACTTTCTCATGACAGTATCTAAACAGTAGCACAACACCAATAGAGATGACAAAGCTCAATCATATGGATGAAATCCGTGGGCGAGTACCAACCTTTGTCAGGAGACTTATTGTGTAGAGCATATAGATCAAGCACTTCTTCGGAACCATCTGTTGTTATCTACTGTGGTTGCCATGCTTACTATATACTCCTCGATTAGTTTAATGTTTCCAACATCTTCTTGTGTAGTTCCACTAAAATATATGGTATCTTCAAAGAAGATCCCTGTTTGCACAAGTAGAGATAATTACATATTACATTAAGAGTGGCATCAAATCAGCGGCAAAACAATTGCTTGTGCCAGCCATAGCAATAAATTAAGATGCAAAACTATAACACTACTTGTGTCATCACAATTCCAGTGCTTCATTACAGCACCCGGAGTTGATTTTTGTTTTTCTTCCACTTGTTCTTCCCCTTCATCACTTAGTTCAATAACAGACAAGCTTCGCCTTCAATGTAAGATTTGGCATGTCAATTAGGGAGCACAAGTATAGCACTAAACAGCGACATTAATTTTCTGATGAAAGTGGCAAAATACAGGCCAAAAATTGTGAAATATCCTTATCTTACCTCAATGGGATATTACGGTGCACATACAGATTGGAAGTCTTGTCTCCATTTGTACAGTTCACTAAAATCAAGCAACATTACCGTACAAGTAGCACAACATATGAAAGCACACTGCACAATCATGTGAAAGAAGGCTAGTACTGACCTCTCATGACGTGGAATTCAAACAACTCACAAGAAGAAGATCTGAACCAAATTTGCCAACACGGATAGGAAGTTAGATCTCCTCTTGTGCAGTTCCACTAAGATCAAGCAATCAAGCAACGTTGTCGGTGTGACATTTTGGTTGAACTGCACAAAACACTCTTAAAACAAAAGTGTTTTGTGCAGTGCAACAAAAGGTCACAACAGCAGCGAGGTGAAGTAGATAACCCTATTTACACAGAGGTGCAAAGGGAACAACAAGTGGTCAATAACGGTGGATAACACAGAAGCCAACAAAAATAAGCATCTAACTTATCTAAATGGGAAAGAAAGCAAGACAGTAGCATTTCTCAAACGGTGGCATTGATTCATATTAACAGAGAGATTATATTAACAATAAAAGTCGTTAAACATGTAATTTGCTTTTAACTGTGGCATTGCATCAATTTTCCAGCAGCATTATTAGACGGTGTTTGTTTACAGGGACTTTTTGGTGTAGGGACTAAAAAAAGTCCCTTTCAGTCCCATCTAAACCAAACATGAGGGACTTTTAGGGACTAAAAGTGGGCATTTGGGACTAAAGAAAGAAGACCCCGAGGGAGAGTCTTTTTGGGACTTTTTCCAATAGTTGCCCCTGCCCCGCATCGCACCTTATCTCTATTAGTTCATTACTAGGGGTAACATGGTCTTTTAGCATGTCATTTAATAACCTCTAGTCCATGTATAGTCGTTGGAACCAAGCAGGTAGGGACTAGGGACTTTTTAGTTGGGACTAAAAAAAGTCCTAGGACTTTTTAACCAAACAGGGCCTTAGATTAACAATAGCTAAAGAGTTGCACGGGAGAATGGACTCCCCATCACCATGTGCATCTACCGATGTATGAAGGGGTGATGCACAGTCTGTTGCAACAAAGAACAAACAACCAAGGAACATATTTGTGTTGGTCCCAGTTTTGTTATCTTTAGACACCTTTCGCTATGTGAGCTTAGCAAATCTAGTCCTGCTCAAACTCTACAGCCTTGTCCCCCAAAACAAAAAGATCAGTTCATTACAGATGTGCGTACTGCATTTTTTATTGTTTTCCCTTTTCGACCAACGTAGGTGCTGGATAGCCAGTCCGTACTAGTACTTTCCCCCTTCCTTTCCTCTTTGAACCACGTCCTAGATTCAGCTATACAACTATCGGACTACTTTCCCCTTCCTTTCCTCTTTGAGTCACGTCCTAGATTCATGCTATACAACTTTCCCCACTACTTTCCCCCTTCCTTTCCTTTTTGAACCACGTCCTAGATTCATGCTATACAACTTTCCCCACTACTTCCCCCCATTCCTTTCCTCGTTGAACCACGTCCTAGATTCATGCTATACAACCTTCCCCACTACTTTCCTATTTGATCCAACACCTAGATTCGAGTGCAGAAGTGGAAAAAGCCCACATGCAGCTAGAGCAATGCATGTGGAATAAGTAAATTAGACCTTAAGGTTCTTTGGGTGTGGTTCGGTGGGAGACCGGAGGCTGTTCTACCCACACTATGTACGGCGGCGAGGAAGAAGGGGTCGGAGGCCCTCCTGCGCCGCCACTGGGTGAAAGAGAACAGCTGCGCCAGTAGTGGATTCCCTCCCTCGCCAACGGCGACAACATTAAGCCTCCTTCCCTTCCTGACAGACGGATCCTGCCGGCTCTTTGACCAGCAGTGAGGGGAGAGAGAGAGGCCAACGAAGTCTTGTTTAGATCTGGAGAGGGTGAGAGAGTGTGAAGAGAGCAACTACAAGCGTTGAGGCTCCAACGTGTATATATATAGTGGAGAGAGAGTGTGAAGAGTGCAAACCCTAGAAAACAAGTGCCGAGGCCGAGATCGTATAGCTTCGTATCCATCCATTTTGACCAGTCAAAGAATCCTCCTGGCACCGCCCCAGATCACTTTCTCTCTCTGTCATGCGGGGCCTACCTGTCATTGGGTGGAAGAAAGAGGTCGAACAAAAACAAAATTATGCTCAAGTGTGGTTATCGAACCCGAGACCTCAAGTTTGATGAGTGAACAGGCTAACCAGCTACACCACCCTCACGTTATGTTTAACGAGAGGAAAATAACCTTTTATACATTCCTACATTCGTGTGACAAGCATGACATGTTTTTTTGCGTGGGAGTCATTGGGATTTAAATCATAATCGTGTCATGTGGCTTTGGTGGTAAGGTCTTTTGGGATTTAAAGCAGTGTTGGTAGTACAGAAATAATGCAGCCTTAGTCACCTTACCTCTCTCCACGTAGTACGTTGGGTCCCACTAGTCAGAGGGTGAAACAAACAAATTAATAAGAAAAATTAAAAGCGCGAATGGTGTATCTTACCTCACACATCTCGCTACTGCTCGTGAACACTGTCCAATGATCCCTCTGTTCGCTCACGTACTATTTTAAGTGAATCCTTATTATAACATGCACACAATTTTGGGCACTTGTATTCGACCTAAGTCAGTGTGCCACCGTATCTCGTACTACTCCCTCCGTCTAGGTGTAATAAGTCACGTTAGAAGGTGCAGCGGGACCAAGGTGCAAGCAGATTGGAGGAGAAGGAGAAACTTGACCGGTCCTTCCTCCAATCAAAGCCCTGATTTCTGTCTCTAAACGCAACAATTAATCACAACAACTAAGATATGCCATTTTAGCTACCATGCAGGGCCACGTATTAACTCGCATGCAAGCCGACTTTGATTTCTTGACTGATCAACGCGTAGTTGCGCTCCATGCATTGGGTTTCCGGGGGAGATAACAAGGCAGAGTAAGGAGCGTTTGGTTACATTGCTAGGCTGGTCATAGTGGTAAGTAACTTGGACTAGTAACATGCATATGTTACTAGTCTATGTTACTACCTTCATAGTGGGTAGTAACATATGGATGGTAACATGCAAGTCTTCATTAATTAAGATATAGACTCATTTTACCTCAACGTGTGTGTGTGTGTGTGTTTAACAACATGTGTGTGTTAGAGAGAGCGACACATCGACCTACTCCTACAGAGAGATGGTGTGTAGTGTACGATTTAGCCGCGAGAGTCGGTGCATCCTCTCATTTCTGGGTGTCCGGTCGGGACAGGCGGACAGCTGACACGCCCGCTCCTGACCAGCCTGGCCCACCCAAAGCCCCTCCATCGCCCGCGCGTGTTTCCCGCCCGAAACGGTCATCGCCGCTCCAAAGAATCGGTGCCGCATTCATGCCCGGGCAGAGCGGACGCGACCTCTCACTTGCGCCTACGTTGAAGGGAGAAGCGGATTCAAGAGTGATGGTTGCTTCATCCGTCCAACTTACTGCTGGGTCTATGTGATTTGACAACTCATTGGTCATTATTACTGAGGTGGTACGACTGCTGGATGTCCCACACTTTCGACGAAAGGAGGTACTACTAGATTACAATTTTATCCATTCTTACAGAGGAGAAGTGCCGAAGCAGTGAAAACACGCAGGCTCGGTGATTACATGGCCCATCTCACACTATCACCATATTTTCTAGACACCGTGCGACACCTAACTCTTTACATCGTACTGTACTAGTATAGTACGTACTGTAATTTCTCAGCGAGATAAATTTGTACAATGCTATGAAGCTTCCAGCTTCTGTTTCATGTATCTTGCGTCCAAGGTTGCCCGTTGCAGCATTTCATCAAATATAAAGAAGACTAACATGCATGCTATTGCATCTCAATGATTGATAGATCATAGCCAATATGTACTCCCTCCGTTCAAAAATAAGTGTCTCAACTTTATGCAAACTTTAGTACACAGTTGTACTACTACTAAAGTTGACACTTATTTTGGAACAGAGACAGCTAAAAAAATGATCCATGCAGTCCCTAGCCCTTGAACCGTGAACCCTGACCAGGCTTCAATTTGCTGGCAACGTTCGAGCTTCGTAATAAATGAAGTTTGCAACCTTTTGACCATCGGATCATTTTGTGCAGTTTCACCAAAATCGAGATGAGCATCCCTGTGGCAAAGAAATTGAAGAAGCGTGATTAGAATAAGATTACTAGGACTTGTTGATGAGACATAAAGTCATCACAAATACAGTACGTAGAAGCCAGTAGAGGTCTGTCCGGGGCAAAGAAGTAGAGAAATATCCACATGGAGTGATGTGGGCAGCTGGAGCAGTGGTGCAAGCCGGCTGTAAAGGAAGTTGTACCTAAGGGATGTCGGGACGTAGCTCAACCTAGAGGAGGGCGGCGGGAGGCGGCAACTGCCCACGCCGCGGCAGTGAGCAAGGGACAAAGGCAACCTCACAGACTTTGTGAGAGAGAACGGCGGGGACCCCTGATCGGGACATGCCGACAGTGGGTTTTTGCCGTCGACGATGGCGACCGCATCTACACTAAGCATCCACACCTTCCCCCGGCAGATGTGATCCTCTAGGATGTTAGAGATGTGGCCACAATCATTTTGTGCGAGAGAGTGTGAAGAGGCAACCCCAGCAAGCAATCGTGTAGGCTCATCCTGGCTATGTATATAGTGGAGCGGTTTCCTTTTCTCTCCATATGAACCTATTTATATTGCATACGTGCCACTGAAGAAAAAAACTTTATTTATAAATGATGCGGCACCGTTCATGCGTGGTTCCTGACCCTCCATTATTTATAAGTGAGTAACTACTACTAGACGCGTCAAATTATCACGTGGGCTGCATCATCTTACAGAAGTGAGCTCCACCGTGTCACGTGTGTGGTTGGGGAAGACGCAAAAGATGCAAAGAGTGCTACTAGTACACTACGTGTGTGGGTGCGTGCACCTCTTCTCTTCGAGCATAGTTATTAAAAGTATAGCCCACTACTGTACTACCACGCGGTTATTATATATGGGCAAAGATTATAGGCAGTAATAATGACTAATAAGCCATGAAATCACGAGGCCCACCTTTCTATATCTTTGATCTAGGAAGCGGCCATCATTTCACTCCTCGTTGAATATCCATCCGCTGCTACCTCCGCGAAAATAAATAAAAATCCGCTTCTACCTCCGTAGCATGGTTAATAATATAGCCATGTCAATCACGACGTAGAAATATCATTCACTGATACAATAGGGCTGGATCTAAGGCTGGTGATTTTTTTTACTTTGTCTCTTTCTCTTTTTGTCTCATTTACTCATTTTACATACGAGCATGTGTAGAGTATGACTATTCCTTTTGATGGGACTTCTTCATGGGGTTTAAGACTAAGAAGCTCCGAATTATGCCCACTGCCCACCACTCTGAATCGTGCCATCTATGATAGGGAGTAGTCCCATTGCAACAATGAGGTCCACTAGGTCTAGCACGTCTTGTAAGAAGAGACTGTCACACAAAACATACATCTTGTTGCCTTCTTCCTCGTACAGTACGTACCACTGGTACGTACTACTAGCACTACTACTACTTGTTCTCCTACAAACCTTGCGCTTGGCATCTCCAAAATATTAACCTTGCGATTGGCTCTTCACCTCTTCAGGAAGTCGAGCAATAATGGTACTACAGTATATATCGTTCTGGCTATATGAGACCGAATGAATTGCTGCATGTCCACCACATGGGCGAGGGTCGAGGGGCGAGGGAGAGTGCGTACTATTATGTCTGTTTCAATATTGACTACATACGGAGCAAAATGAGTGAATCTACACTCTAAAATACGTCTATATACATCAGTGTTTGGAGTATGTACTAGTAGTTCATATTAAAATCTACTAAAGGACATATATTCCAAACAATATGATAATCTCTCTAACCAAGGTAGGGACAAGGAGTAAACGGAGGGAGTAGTAAAATTTTCTCCTCGTCCTGCGAGCCACCGCACGCGTGGGCAAGGGAGCAGGCGTAAGGCGTAGTAAGCAAGATTCACCTCGTCCTGTGAGCCACCGCGCCCGTGGGCGGGGGAGACGGCGTACTAAGCAAGCTTCTCCTCATTCTGCGAGTTGACGGGACACATCAAAAGTTATACGCACAGAGCATCTCGAGTGTATAGAGCGTTGCCTCTAAGGTAGGCCCCACACGGTTTGCCTCTTTTTTAACATAACGCGTCAAGTCGCAATTTGTTTGTTCACTCGTGGTAGACGATCCTCCATCAAGTGGATAACCAATACACGTGTCAAATTACCACGTGGGCTGCCTTTTTGTACAGAAATGAGCTCCACCGTGTAAGTACGTGTGCCGTGCGTGCACCTCTTCTCTTCATGCACGCCCCACCTATGTGGGTGTGTGTGAGACAGATACAAACCTAGACAGATGGCGCATGCGTTCGTGAGTGTTTTTTGTTTGGGGAGGCTGATTTCGTGAATGTATTTGTGGGAATATGTGTCGATGGCATCTCAAACAAAAATTTGACACATGTAATGTGTGTGAAATAGAGGCCTATCGATATCATATATAGAGGGGGGCGATCCACGAGAAGAGAGGGAGGGGTCATAGATATCGGTAGAGTCGAAGAGAGGATCAAGTGGGTGGGTGCGAGATCGATGAAGAGAGCCATCGAAATTGTGTGTGTGCAAGTCAAAGATATAGGGCGACTGACCTACCGGAACGTCAGAGGGCACATGGCAAGTTTGTGTGTGGGAGGGAGACATGACTAGAGTGCTTGATGTATTGGTGTGTGTGGGGGTTGGGGGAGGCAGAGGCCTAACTAGAGAGGTAGAACGACTCGTATATGTGTTGAGAAGGAGAGACCCAGCTATGTCTTGAGGGAGATTAGTCGACATCCATACATAACTGAAGGACAGGAAATAGGTTGGGACACACACACACAGAGAGAGAGAGAGAGGAGAGAGAGAGGGAGGGAGAGGGGTAGAGTGCTGGATGGGTGATGGAGTTGCTTCTCGAAGATGGTGGGAGAGGCCTACTAGACAAACTGAGGGTAGAACTGCAATATTATCAATAAGAGTGGGGATGTGTTTCTGTGTGTGCCCGTGCATGATAGATGTGTCAGGACGCATGCATGGATGATGAAGGGGAACCACGTGTTTGTAAGCAAACCTAACTAGATCGGTAGATCCATTGTTGTTTGCCGGAGGACGGGAGAGATATAACTAATGAGGTAGATCGATCGACACGTGGGGAAAACGAGTTATAAGGACCTAGCTAGCTATATGTATAGCGGGAGATCGGTCGGTGTACATCCATTTGTTAGAGGCAAATAAGGCCCAGCGAGATGGATAGACAAAGAGAATGGATCTAGGAGGTGGTGCGAGAGGCCGAGCTACTAGCTAGATAGGGGGAGGAGTGTGCGATTGTGAGATCGATGAAAAGAGGGTCGAGAGTTTACACGTGTGTGGGACCGTATGAGAGACAAGAGGCGTGGACACAGAAAGGAGGAGATGGAAGGTGCGTGTGTATGTTGTAGGCAGACATCACTGGAGAGGTTTATCGATCGGTGTGTGTCGGAAAGGAGTTGTGGAGACTCTGGGAGAACGACCTAAAGAAAAAAAATGAATGTGCGCGATGGATAGAATACTGAGGGAGGGGGAGGGCGAGGAGGGTGTGTGCATGCATGAGAGAAAGTTAGTGCTAGCTACAAAGGTTAGAGGATTGTGTGGGTGTAAGAGACTAACAAAGATGATAATTTGATATGAAAGTGGATTCATATATTTGAATAGGAGATCATAGTGTTATAAACATATGCATGCATGAATATAGCGGTGATACGCGTGCTGTGGTTTTGCACATGTTATACCATAACGTGATAATGCATGGCGTTTGCAACTCATAGCTAAATGTCGTGCAATCTAAACCATACTATACATCGAACAATCTCACATTTTATTTGAATTTGTGATAATGTGTGGCGTTTGCAGCTTACAACTAAATATCGAACAATCTAAACAATACTATATATCGAACAATCTCACATTTTATTTGAATTTGTGGTAATGTGTGGCGTTTGCAACTCACATCTAAAAACTTGTAGGAGTAGGGGCGGGGCACCATACATTATGCG
Source organism: Triticum aestivum (assembly GCF_018294505.1). NCBI lineage: Eukaryota > Viridiplantae > Streptophyta > Magnoliopsida > Poales > Poaceae > Triticum > Triticum aestivum. The sequence continues at coordinate 145,037,484 of NC_057811.1, forward strand.
ATAAACACATTATACATATGAGACATTGTTTAGAGTATGAAGATCTAGCTAGAGCTTGAAATGTACTGTGATTTGAAATCAACATAAAGTGGATTCAAAAAATTAAGTTCGAGTTCACATAGTTCATATCTAACTCAACAGTAATCATGTGGTGTGTTATGAAGATAATACACAAACGATGGTTTAACTTGACAATAATGATGATTGTAGATGTTATTAAAATAGAGAAACGAATTCAAATGGTTTGACTTCACAACAATCATTATTGTAAATCTTATTCAAATAGAGAAACGAATTCAAATTTAGTTCATATTGAAGCGGTAGTATATACGTTTGGAATGCACTAAAACGTTCATTTGAGTAGTAGGTTGCATGTATTATACACGTAGCGAAATATTTTAATTGAACATAACATGAATTCAAAGTTTTCAATGTCATTTGTAGTGCGAATTGATTTGGTATAGTACACGGGACTAGACTCTCTTGTGTGGTGCGAATCGATTTCTTTTTGTTTTTTCGTCGACGGAAGTGCGAATTGATTTGGTACAGTACACGTTAGGCTTGTTCGGAAATTTCAACCCGCGCCTTGTTACCCCGAAATATTTAAGATATATCTTTGTCTCGTTGTGCTCCGAAAACTCCCTCCATCTCAACTCGCGCCTTGCTATCCCAAAATTACAACGCGCGCGAAAACTCCCACCTCCTGCCACATCCCGACACGCGAAATGCCCGTGATACCCCTGAACTGAAAGAACCGCCTAGCACAAATCGGTGGGGGTACTTTTGTAACTTACCCCACATTTCGGACAAGCGCGTCCCTAAGCCATGGTTCCCCACACCCGTCCCATCAGCCCACCCATTCGTACACCGAGGCCGCGAAAACCCGCGAAGCCCCACACCCTCCTCCGTCCGCCACCCAGCCGGAGCCTCTTCCCCGACAACGTCGTCCACAGCAACACCTCGACGTCCCTCATCCACCGTACCGGATGAGGATCCATCGTTGATCTCATCGTCTCGCCGGTTCAGCCACCCCGTCCTCCACCTCCAAGGAGCTGCCCCGACGTTCCCCTCGTCTTTCACACCACCTCCATTCCCACACCACCGTCTTCACCTACACCACTGGAAGAGCAGCATCATCACCGAGCGACGACGTCCAAATCAGTAGGAGCTGCTGCTGCTTTAGCTCTCGCTCGCGCTGCTGCTCTGCTCTTGCTCTCAGTCCCCTGCCTGGTCTGCTCTTGCTATTTCTCTTGCAGTACTACTTGTCGGAGCCTCCTGGCTTGTCGGCACCCGCCAGGGCCCGGCAAGCGGCGCACCCGGCAATTTCCTTGCGGGGGTCGTCTGCCTTGGCCTTCTTGGCAGCGCCGGTGTCCTCGGATCCCTCGATGGCAAGCACGGCCTTACCCTTGCACTTCCTGTTGCGGCGCCGACCCTTTTTCGTCGGGGTGGCCGTGTCTTCGTCTGTTGAGTCGGTTTCCGCACCAGCGTCCTCGCTGGGGTACTTCCTCGCCTCTTCAGCTCGAGCGCACCTATCGGCCAGAACATAAAGTTTGGCCACATCTTTTACTGTGTTCATCGCCAGCTCTTCACGCATCTTGCGGTTGCACACATTCTGATGGAATGCGTTGATCACGGCGGCGGGATGAACATCTGGGATGTTGTACTGCATCCGGCTGAACCTCTATATGTACTTGCGCAGGTTTTCACCTTCCTTCTGGGGGATGATATGCAAATCGCTTGCCTGGCCATGAGCTTAGTGGCCTCGAGTGAAGGCGCCAATGAACTCATGACACAAATCCGACCAAGAAGAAATAGAATCCGCCGGCAAGTGCATCAACCATGACATGACATTTGGCTAAGTGCCAACGGGAAGTAATTGGCAAGCACCTTATCGTCGCGAGCTCCGGCAGCTTGCATCGCGATGGTGTAGATGCTGAGGAACTCCGACGGGTGGGTCTTGCCGTTGTACTTCGCGCCAATGTCGGGCTTGAACGTGCGGTGGGAGGGCCACTGGAACTGCCGCAGCTCACGGGTAAAGGCTGGGCAACCCACCTCGTAGGGTAGGCGGCCAGAGCCTCCCGGTGCTGGGTGGTCCATAGTGGGCCCCGCCCGCCTATCTGACTGGTGGCGTGCTTCGCGCCGGCGCTCGATGGTGGTTCGAGCATATTCATGGGCTCGCTCCCGAAGAACTTGGCCCTGATCGCGATGGGTCCATGGATCGTACAAACGCTATGGAGATGTTATCCCAAGCGTCATCATGATGGACCGACACCTGTGGTGGCTGGCGTGGGGGAGGAGAGTGCACCGTGGCCGCAGCACCTCCGGTCCTTCCCCCACTGGCATGCAGTGGCTCAACGGAGCATCGGCCTGAGGGCCCCGCTGGTCGTGGCTCATCTTTGTTGGCGACGCTAACGAGGCTCCGGATGGTGGCTCTCCACTCGTCGAGCTTTTCCGCAACAGGAGGAAAGTCGAGGAGCAACTGCGCGCGCGCCTAAGCTTCTGCTGGCGTGGGTGGCGGCGAAAGCTGCGTGGACCGTGACGTGCTCCGACTTCTAACCACATTAGAAGGAGCTCTATCACGGCCCTGCGGATGTGCGCTGTTTTCGCCAGCGCCTCAGCATGCATGCTGGTCTTCTACGTCCCACGAATGAGCCACAGGACTCTTTCCACAGCGGCGCCCGGGGTCACCAGCGTGGTGACGCGGCTCGTCGCGCACAACCTGGGAAGAGCGCGCCGTGGGCGCCAGCGTAGGCATCTTGGAAGTCGCCGCGCCGCCCATGGGTGGCATGACGCCGCCCTTGGAGGGCCCCGCGCCACCTGCGGGGGGCCGGATCCGTCTTTGGATTTGGCGGCGTGCGGCCCGTCGTCTCGTGCACGAGCGACGCCGCTCACCAGGCTTTGACTGCCAGAGCGATGTGGGTGTTCGTGGGCCGCGCCTCGGCTTCCGTCCGCGACCGCCCCACCACTCGCCCGCACTGGTACGGGCCGTTCGGCTCCCAATGAACCGATTGCCGTGATCGTCTTCTTCTTGGGAGCCATGGTGATGAAGAACTGCTAAACTAACTGCTAGACCGGATTTTCACAACTGCGCCGTCCCCCTACCTGGCGCGCCAAAGATGTCGATGGAAACGACACCTATGGAATCACTTGGATCCCTTCTATGGTTGGCGGGCGCAGGGTTGTGCAAAGAGCGGGTCTGGTAGTCAGCACAAATATCGTTTACCCAGGTTCGGGCCGCGAGGATGCGTAATACCCTAGTCTTGATTTTGGTGTATATTTGAGTGTTCTTAAGCTCTTGAACTAGCTGCGGTGCGTGCCTAGTCCAAAAGATCCGAATCCTTCTCCAGTGCGCCTCGGGCCTCCTTTTATTGTCAAAAGGGGTCGCCACAGTGGCACAGAGGAGGTCGAAAGGTATATAGTGTACAAGCTTATCGCCTGCCATTACGGGACAAGGCGCATTAAATGCGCTCCTTGGGTGTCCTGTTGCTTTATGGGGGACGGCAAGGAAGCTCGTCCCAGCTGTCGCCGCCTCGCCTGGCTCCGACGCACGTCTAAGCTGATGAGGTGTTGTAGCACCACGTTGGCTGGCTGCTGGGCTGGCGCGGTGGCAGAGTCTTCACGAAGATCTGCATGCCACCACGTAGGTGCTTGCTGAGTTGGCCTAGAGGCCGCGTGTCGCCACGCAGGTGCCAGCCCAGCTGGTTGGGCTGGCAACTGTATGGGAACGGCGGTGGAGCCTTGGTAGGCGTGGGCCTGGCTGTGGCCCCGTAGGTGTTCTCAGCAAGGGTCTTGTCGGGGTCCCGGCAAGGGTCTTGCCGTGGCATCGCGGTCGTCCCCGGCAAGAATCTTCCCGGGGGTCTCGTGGATTTCCTCGGCAAGGATCTTTGCCAAGGATCGTCGTCCTCTGGTCCTCATCTGATCTTGTGTGCTTATGATCTTCACAAAGATCTGCATGCCATCATGGAGGTGCCTCCCGAGCCTTGGTTCCAATGTGGTTGATGGTGTCGGAACCCTTGGGCTCAAGGGTGGCGTGCTCTGCTGGTTTTGGGCAAGTTGCCCCGGCAAGGCTCTTGCCGGGGCTGCGGAGGCCGCCCCGGCAAGGGCCTTGCCGGGGGAGCCCACCTCGCCCCTCTGCTCTTTGCGTCTCTGGTCTTGGCGTTGCTTCGCCCGTCTTGCACCTTTGGCTTCCCTCCTCTGCCCTACTTAGTGTGGCCGCGGGCGCGGCTCTGACTGTCCGTGCACAAGTAAAGGGGTAAAAAGGAGCACCTACTTTTGTACACGGACGACTTAATATTACATGCTACTTTATCGTCCTGTTCACCGATTAGACTCCGAGTCAGCTCCAAAACTAATGGTCAAACTTGAGTTTTTAAATGGTTCTGGGGTACATATTGGGGCCGCAATCAATATTATCTATCTACTATCTCGTTAATTTCTGGTGTCTACTATGAGTTTCATGTTGGGTGGGAAACAAACAGTAAAGAAGCCATTATCTGTATTTTTTAACTGAAGCCATTATCTGCCTGCTATCATTGGTTTTGGGTCTATCCACAGGTTGCTACCATCACTCTGGATTTCTGCATGCACTCCTTACATACTCTCACTATGTTTTATTCCTGTGCATGTCAGTTATTGTACACAATGGAACTGAACATGTAGAGCAAAAAGAGACGAGCCTTGCGTGGCAATAAAATTTCATGCAGACGTCGCTCCATGGTAGGCGCAAAGGCAGCCCCCTCCACCTATTTCGGATTGTAATCGAGAGGAAGATATCTGTTCTAAGGGGGATTCAAAAGGACAAGACCACTTCTATTTACCCCCTGAGGTCTTCGCTCTAACTTGGCATGCTGATGTTGGTTATATCATGCATATGGTGCCTTGCATTTCTTACTTTATAAATCAAATATGTCATCTACTTAGTTTAGACATGCTTTGTGTGAATGCCATATGTTTAGTTTATTCATCGTTTATGTGAATTATGCAACACCAACTTGTTTAGCCGGGCATCATATATGTGAATTTTGCAATGCCATCCTGCTTAGTCAGTCATCTTATATGTGAATTATATCAAGCCATCTTTTTTTTCATTAAGTATTACATTTGTCAACAATGTTAGTACATTCAACTACTCTTCGTGTGCATCAGCCATTTGACACGGTGATGGAGAATTCTGGAGTGAAAACAAGGTCTTCGGAGCAGACTATGCTATCTGATGAAGCACATATCTCGCTGGTTACGGATAGCTCCTCAGAGGAAGATTCAGAGACAGATGACTAGTCCTATCGCCCCCCCCCCCCTGAGGTGTATGCTCTAACTTGGCAGGGTTATGTTGCTCATATCATGCGTATGGTGTCTTGCATTGCTATGTCATTTGATTAGTTTAGACATGCTTTGTGTGAATGCCACCTGTTTAGTGTCTAATTACCATATATGTGAATTATGCATTGCCATCTGGTTGCAAGAAATTATATATGTGAATTATGCAATGATATCTTGTTGCAAAGGCATTATATATGTGAATTATGCAATGCCATGCTGTTTAGCCAATCATCATGTATGTGAATTATATCACGCTATCATTTTTTGTATTACGTATTCCATTTGTCAACAATGTTTGTATATTCAACTACTCTTCCTGTGCATCAGCCATTTGAAGCGGTGATGGAAGTATCTGGAGTGAAAACAAGGTATTCAGAGCAGACAATGCTACCTGCTGAAGCAGACATCTTGGTGGGTACAGAGAGCTCCCCGGAGGAGGATTCAGAGACTGATGACCAGTCCTATTTCCCCCCTGAGGTCTATGCTCAAACTTGGCAGGGTTATATTACCCATGTCATGCATGTTGTCTTGCATTGCTTAGTTTTTACATCATATATGGTTGCCATCTGCTTACTTGCTTGCTATATAAATCATATATTTGAATTATATCATGCCATCATGTTTACATACACAGCATCTATCTGAATTATGGCATGGCAACCCATTTAATAAAGACATCATATAGTTATATGATATCATCTCATCCTGTTTAGTGTTTACAGTCATCATATTTTGAATTATGTCATTCTATCCATGAATTATATCGTGCTATCATGTCTCCATAGGCAGCATGTATGTGAATTATGGCATGCCAACCTATTTAATAAACACATCATATAGTTATATCATGTCTTTGAACTATGTCTTTCCATCTTTTTTAGTTAGCCGTCATAATGTGAAATTGTTTCATGCTATCCTGTTTAGTTAGCCATCATATATGTGAAAATCATGTCATGCTATCCTGTTTGGTTAGACAACATAAATGTGAATTATTTCATGGCCTCTTTTATTCCCACTATCCATTGCACCTGTCTATCATACAATGTCTGTACATTCAATTACTTTTCTTGTTTATCAGCCATTTGAATTGGAGAGGGTGATGGCAGTATCTAAGGGAGTAACAACACGGTCTTCAGAAGAGATAGTGCTACTAGTTGATGCAGATAGAACCATGGTTGTACTTGCCCAAGAACCAGCCCCACCACACATAACCCAGACTCTCGCAGATTGTACCCCTAATTTCTTGATATAAATTGTAAGGAATAGCACTCACACTAGCACCCATGTCACATAAACCATGATAACAGTGATCTCCTATTTTAACTGAAATGATATGCAGGCCAACAACTGGTCTATTTTTATCCCTTTTTCGGGTTTGGCAATTCTAGCAGCTTCTGCACAGAAGTAGATAACATGCCCATCCACATCTTCTTCTAAGAGATCTTTAACCATAGCAATATTAGGTTCAACTCTAATTTGTTCATCTGGTTTAGGTGTTCTAACAGAGCTTTTGTTAACCACAATTGAAACTTTAGCATGTTCCTTTATCCTAACAGGAAAAGGGAGTTTCTCAATATAAGCAGAAGGAACAACTGGATCAACATTATAGAGTATAGTTTCTTATTTAACTGGTACCAGTTCTTTAGTTTCTTCTTTAATAGGTGGGTGATATTTAAGCCACTTCTCTTTAGGGAGTTCAACATGAGTAGCAAATGATTCACAAAAGGAGGCTACTATCTCAGAGTCAAGTCCATATTTAGTGCTAAACTTTTGAAAAGCATCGGTATCCATAAAAGATTTAACACAATCATACTTAAGCTTTATACCTCACTCTTTACCTTCGTCGAGTTCCCGATCTTCAGAGTTGCGTTTAATTCTTTCAAGAAGATGCCAACGGAATTCAATAGTTTTGTTCATAAAAGAACCAGCACAAGAAGTATCGAGCACGGTTTGATCTTTACGAGAAAGCCGAGCATAAAAGTTCTGAATAATAATTTCTCCTGAGAGCTCATGATTGGGGCATGAATATAACATTGACTTAAGCCTCCCCCAAGATAGAGCGATACTTTCTCCTTCATGAGGCCAAAAATTATATATACAATTCCGATCACGATGAACTAGATGCATAGGATAAATTTTTTGGTGGAACTCCAATTTCAAACGATTCTAATTCCATGATCCAATATCATCACATAGCCTATATTATGCCAATGCTTTTCCCTTCAAATATAAAGGGAAAACCTTTCTCATCACCTCATCTCCGGGTAAACCTGCAAGCTTAAACAATCCTCAAATTTGTTCCACATATTTCAAGTGCATATCAGGATGTTCGGTTCCATCTCCTGCATAAGGATTAGCTAGCAGTTGTTCTATCATACCCGAAGGAATTTCATATTCAATATTTTCAGTAGGTGCAGTAGGTTGAGGGGAATTAATTCTGGTTCCGGACGAGGTGAAGATACCCCGAACAAACCCCTCAAATGATTTTTTTCCATAGTAACAAGTGACAATAAATTTCAGCACACTATATAAATGTTTCCTTACCGAATTCCACTTACCAAAGGCGCTTCACTCCCCGGCAACGGCGCCAGAAAATAGCCTTGATGACCCACAAGTATAGGGGATCAATTGTAGCTCTTTTCGATAAGTAAGAGTGTCGAACCCAATGAGGAGCAGAAGGAAATGACAAGTAGTTTTCAGCAAGGTATTGTCTGCACGTGCTGAAATTGTAAGTAGCGAGTAGTTTGACAGCAAGATAATTTGTAACGAGCAAGTAACGATAATAGTAACAAGTATGCAGCAAGGTAGCCCAATCCTTTTGAGGGAAAGGACAGGCCAAAACGGTCTCTTATGATAAGAAAAGCATTCTTGAGGGTACACGGGAATTTCATCTAGTCACTTTCATCATGTTAGTTTGATTTGCGTTCGTTACTTTGATAATTTGATATGTGGGTGGACCGGTGCTTAGGTGTTGTTCTTACTTGAACAAGCATCCTACTTATGATTAACCCTCCCGAAAGCATCCGCAACTATGAGAAAAGTATTAAGAATAAATTCTAACCATAGCATTAAACTCTAGGATCCAATCGGTCCCTTACGGAGTAGTGCACAAACTGGGGTTTAAGTTTCTGTCACTCTCGAAACCCACAATGCATTCCCTTAGGCCCAAATATGGCGAAGTGTCATGTAGTCGACGTTCACATGACACACTAAGGGAATCTCAACATACATACTATCAAAATATCGAACACATATCAAGTTCACATGATTACTTGCAACATGATTTCTCCTGTGACCTCAAGAACAAAAGTAACTACTCACAAACAATGAACATGCTCATGATTAGAGGGGTATTAATATGCATAATGGATCTGAACATATAATCTTCCACCAAATAAACCATATAGTAATCAACTACAAGATGTAATCAACACTACTAGTCACCACCTAGCAACAATCTATAGTTCCGGTAACAAGATTGAATACAAGATATGAATTAGGGTTTGAGATGAGATGGTGCTGGTGAAGGTGTTGATGGAGATTGCCCTCCCCAAGATGGGAGAGTTTTTGGTGATGATGATGACGATGATTTCCCCCTCCCGGAGGGAAGTTCCCCCGGCAGAATCGCTCCGCCGGAGGGCAAAAGTGCTCCTGCCCAAGTTTCGCCTCGAGACGGCAGCGCTTCGTCCTAAAAGCCTCCTCCTAATTTTTTATAGGTCAAAAGCACTTATATACCAGAAGATGGGCACCGGAGGTGGGCCGAGGAGGCCACAACCCACCAGGGCACGCGAGGGGGGCCTGGCGCGCCCAGGTGGGTTGTGCCCACCTGGTGGCTCCCCTCTAGTGTTTATTGGCTCCAATATTCCTCAAATAATTCTTAAAAATTCTCCACGAAGTTTCAGCTCATTTGGAGTTGTGCAGAATAGGTGGCCTGGCGTAGCTTTTCCAGGTCCAGATTTTCAGCTACCGGAATTCTCCCTCATGGTGTGCTCCTTGCAAATTATGAGAGAAAGGGCATTAGAATTAGTCCAAAAAGCATTATTATGGATAAAAACATTATAAATAATAGTAAGAAAACATGATGCAAAATGGACGTATCAACTCCCCCAAGCTGAGACCTCGCTTGTCCTCAAGCGAAAACCAAAATCGAAAAACATGTCCACATGCTTTGAGAGAGAGGTGTCGATAAAAACAAAATACGGACATAGTGGCATCATGTTGCTTATTATAACAGCAAAAAAATTAACATATTACTTTTATCATAGAACTTGCATCATATACTTCCTATGAATAAGTAACAGTTCACCACACAATCGTAGTATAAAGCAAAAACTCTATTAGAAACCAACAAACTATGTTCTCGGTCAACTTTGCAACTACAATTCATCATCTTTTCAGGAAGGGTCACGTGTCGGACCTCTTAAGCAAGTCCACATACTCAACCATCATATAGTCTTTTATGATTGCTAATGCTCACCTTGTACCCATGAGCAAAAACATTTCAACCGGACACATAGAAAGATAGGGGCTTATAGTTTCGCCTCCCAACTTACTCACCTCAAGGGTGATGTCAAAAATAATAACTCATGCTATCTATATTCAACTGGACATATGTGCCTAGATCTTTCGTCACCACATGATGCTTGCCAAAAGATAAAAATAAAAGGAATATAAGAAAAACTTTGACTCTTTGCATAAAATTAAATACATAAAAGTAAAAGATAGGCCCTTCGCAGAGGGAAGCAGAGGTTGCCATGCGCTTATTTGTTTGCATGCTCAACCCCTTAGTGCAAAAGAACATCACATTACATTGCCCCTTAAGATGACAACCTTTATTATGCAGTCTGTCGCTTTTATTATTTGTCATCCAAGTTCGTGCAACGCTCAATTTTCTCTTACACTAAAAGATCTCACATATTTAGATGCAATTTTTATGGCCTTTTGGACCGATGAAAACTTACTTGAGGGATCTTGTTCAATCGCTAGGTAGGTATGGTGGACACTTGAAAAAGATTTGGGTTTAAGGGTTTTTGGATGCACAAGTGGTATCTCTACTTAGTGCAGAATTTTTGGCTAGTAAAGATAGGGGCAAGCATCACATGTTAAAGGATCTATGACAATATGACTTCTATGTGAATATAAACATACATAAACCATTACATTGTCTTCCTTGTCCAACGTCAATAATTTTGGCATATAATATTTTGATGAGGGCTCACAATCACAAAAGATTTCTAGGATAGTATATTTATATGTGAATCTTCCCTTCCCTTATTAGTTCTTTCATGAGTTGCATCACTGACTAATGCTATGTTTGTCAATCTCTAATAAAATTTTCCTACTTATACTTTTCCTTATGTGGTGCTATTACCTACCATAAGATTAGTATATAATCTTATTGATTTATTTCCTTTCTTTTGTTTGCTCTCTTTCTCTTCTTCTTTTCTTTCTTGCTATCTTATTTCTTTATTTGCAACATAAAGATAAAGAAAGTAAAAACTCAAACTAACTTTATTATATAACCTGCACACGATAACAATGATAGATCACTAAGCAAACTCTCAAAGAGGAAAGGATCGAACTAAACTTTATTTCATCTAAAGCAAAAGGATCGAACTAAGATAAGTAAAAGTAAAAAAGATAGTGGGATGATACGATACCGGGGCACCTCCTCCAAGCTTGGCGGAAGCCAAGGGGAGTGGCCATACCCGATACTCAGCTTACCCGATACTTTGGTGGTGAAGAAGATGGTGGTGGTGATGAAGAAGGTAATTTTCCCTTTGCTTCCTTCAGCTTCGTCTCGATCTTCATCAGCCAAGCATTTTCTTCCATATTGTTGGAGGAGCAGGAAGGCAAGATGCTTAGCTTGATAAATCTGACCGGAAACAGCAAGAAAAGAGAACAGAGGATTTTCTCCGCGATACGGCGGTTAGCAGGTTCAGGAAGTATATATAGAATTTTTATTTTGCAGGACAAGCATACGGAAGAAAAACGGAGTACGGGAGGTGTCCCAGGTGGGCACAACCCACCTAGGGTGTCTTGTGCCCACCAGGGGATGCTTCCTGAAAGTTTCTTTATTCCCAAAATTCTAAATTATTCCAAAGCTGACAAAAAATATTTTTGCAGATTTTTCGGAGTCTGTTTACTTACCATACTACGTACCTCCTTATTTTGACGATTCTGGAGTGTTCCGGAAGGACTCTTTTATGTGTTCTTCCGGTGTCAAAGTTTGGATAATATTACTTTCAACATTAACAGGCATACCTGAGATGTAATGCTTTATTCGTTGCCCTTTGACAACCTTTGGGTTAGTGCCTTCGAAATTATTTATTTTGATGGCTGCAGACCGGTAAACCTCCTCGATGACATAGGGGCCTTCCCATTTTGAGAGGAGTTTGCCTGCAAAGAATCTGAAACGAGAGTTGTACAAAAGAACATATTCTCCGACTTTAAACTCACGCTTTTGAATTCTTTTGTCATGCCATATTTTAACTTTTTCTTTGAATAACTTTGCATTTTCATAAGCTTGGGTTCTCCATTCATCTAATGAGCTTATATCAAATAACCTCTTTTCACCAGCAAGTTTGAAATCATAGTTTAGTTCTTTAACTGCCCAATATGCTTTATGTTCTAACTCAAGAGGTAAATGACAAGCTTTTCCATAAACCATTTTATAAGGAGACATCCCCATAGGATTTTTATAAACTGTTCTATAGGCCAAAAGTGCATCATCTAATTTCTTAGACCAATTCTTCCTGGACCTATTGACAGTCTTTTGCAAAATTAATTTTATTTCTCTATTGGTAAGTTCAACTTGACCACTAGACTGAGGATGATAGGTTGATGCAATTATATGGTTAACATCATACTTAGAAAGCATTTTACGGAAAGCACCATGAATAAAGTGTGAACCACCATCAGTCATTAAATATCTAGGGACTCCAGACCTGGGGAAAATAACTTACTTAAGCATTTTAATAGAGGTGTTGTGATCAGCACTACTAGTTGGAATAGCTTCTACCCATTTAGTAACATAATCAGCAGCAACCAAAATATGTGTATACCCATTAGAGGAAGGAAAAGGTCCCATGTAATCAAATCCCCAAACATCAAATGGTTCAACAGCAAGTGAATAATTCATAGGCATTTCTTGACGCTTACCGATATTACCTATTCTTTGGCATTCATCACAAGATGAGACATACTTACGAGCATCCTTGAAGAGAGTAGGCCAATAAAATCCAGATTGCAATACCTTATGAGCAGTTCTATCTCCAGCATGATGCCCTCCATACGGTTCGGAGTGACATTTCCTTAGGATTTGTCCCTGTTCATGCTCAGGTACACAACGTCTGATAATTCCATCTATTCCTTCTTTATAAAGATGTGGATCATCCCAAAAGTAATGTCTTAAATCATAGAAGATTTTTTTCTTTTGTTGGTAAGTAAAGCTAGGTGGTAAATATTTAGCAACAATGTAATTAGCATAGTCAGCATACCAAGGAGTACCATTAGCAACATTTATTCCAGCTAACTGCTCGTCAGGAAAACTATCATCAATAGGTAGTGGGTCATCAAGCACATTCTCAAGCCTAGACAAATTATCAGCTACGAGGTTATCATCTCCTTTTCTATCAATGATATGCAAATCAAATTCTTGTAACAAGAGAACCCAACGAATAAGTCTAGGTTTAGCATCTTTCTTTTTGATAAGATATTTAATAGCAGCATGGTCTGTGTGAACAGTTGCTTTGGAATCAACAATATAAGGTCTAAACTTATCACAAGAAAACACCACTGCTAAGAATTCTTTTTCAGTAGTAGCATAATTTCTTTGAGCACTGTCTAGAGTTTTACTAGCATAATGAATAACATTCAATTTCTTATCAACTCTTTGCCCTAGAACAACACCAACAGCATAATCACTAGCATCACACATAATTTCAAAAGGCAAGTTCCAATCAGGTGGTTGAACAATAGGTGCAGAATTAAGGCTTTCTTGAGTGTTTCAAAGGCTTCAAGACAATCATCATCAAAAACAAAAGGAATATCCTTTTGCAAAAGATTAGTAAGAGGCCTAGAAATTTTAGAAAAGTCTTAATAAACTCCTATAGAAACCAGCATGACCTAGGAAACTACGAATACCTTTGATGTCCTTAGGACATGGCATTTTCTCAATTGCATCAACCTTAGCTTGGTCCACTTCAATACCTCTTTCAGAAATTTTATGACCCAAGACAATGCCTTCATTAACCATAAAGTGGCACTTCTCCCAATTCAAGACAAGATTTGTTTGTTCACATCTCTGCAAAACTCGATCAAGATTGCTTAAACAATCATCAAAAGACTTCCCATAAACAGAGAAGTCATCCATGAAAACCTCAACAATCTTTTCACAAAAGTCAGAGAATATAGCCATCATGCATCTTTGAAAGGTAGCAGGTGCATTACATAAACCAAAAGGCATACGTCTATAAGCATAGGTTCCAAAAGGACAAGTAAAAGTGGTCTTTTCTTGATCAGGTTGAGAAACAGGTATTTGTGAAAAGCCAGAATATCCATCAAGGAAGCAAAAGTGTGTGTGCTTAGATAATCTTTCAAGCATTTGATCAATAAAAGGCAAAGGGTAATGATCTTTTCTAGTAGCTTTATTTAATTTTCTGAAATCAATTACCATTCTATAGCCTGTAACAATTCTTTGTGGAATAAGTTCATTCTTATCATTAGGAACAACAGTAATACCTCCTTTCTTAGGGACACAATGAACAGGACTTACCCATCTACTATCAGCTATAGGATAGATTATACCTGCTTCCAGAAGTTTTAATATTTCCGTTCTTACCACCTCTTTCATCTTCGGATTTAACCGACGTTGGTGATCAACAACTGGTTTAGCATCAGGTTCCATATTAATTTTGTGCTGACATAGAGTGGGACTAATGCCCTTTAAATCATCAAGAGTATATCCAATAGCAGCTCGGTGCTTCCTTACAACTTTCAATAATCTTTCTTCTTCATGTTCTGAAAGGTTAGCACTGATAATAACATGATATATTTTCTTTTCATCAAGATAAGCATATTTCAAAGTGTCTGGCAATTGTTTTAATTCAAACACAGGATCACCCTTAGGTGGAGGAGGACCTCCTGGAGTTTCAATAGGCAAATTGTGTTTAAGTAGAGGACGTTGTTCAAAGAAAATATTATCTATTTCATTTCTTTCGTGCATATGTAAATCATTTTCATGATCTAGCAAGTATTGCTCTAAAGGATCAATAGGTGGCATAGCAATAGAAGCAAGACCAATTAGTTCATCCTTACTAGGTAATTCTTTTTCATGATGGTTTCTACTAAACTTGGAAAAATTAAACTCATGAGACTCATCACCAAAACTAACACCCACAGTTTGTTTCTGGCAATCTACCCTGGCATTAACTGTGTTCAAGAAAGGTCTACCAAAAATAATGGGACAGAAGTCATCTTGTGGGGAACCAATAACAAGAAAATTAGTGGGGTATTTTACTTTCCCACACAAGACTTCAACATCTCTAATAATCCCACAAGGTGATATGGTGTCTCTATTCGCAAGTTTAATAGTAACATCTATGTCTTCTAACTCTGTAGGTGCTATGTCTTCCCTAATCTCTTGATATAACTTGTAAGGAATAACACTCACACTAGCACCCATGTCACATAAACCATGATAACAGTGATCTCCTATTTTAACTGAAATGACAGGCAGGCCAACAACTGGTCTATTTTTATCCCTTTTTCGGGTTTGGCAATTCTAGCGGCTTCTGCACAGAAGTAGATAACATGCCCATCCACATCTTCTTATAAGAGATCTTTAACCATAGCAATATTAGGTTCAACTCTAATTTGTTCATCTAGTTTAGGTATTCTAATAGAGCTTTTGTTAACCACAGTTAAAACTTTAGCATGTTCCTTTATCCTAACAGGAAAAGGGGTTTATCAATATAAGCAGTAGGAACAACTGGATCAACATTATAGAGTATAGTTTCTTCTTTAACTGGTACCAGTTCTTTAATTTCTTCTTTAATAGGTGTGTGATATTTAAGCCACTTCTCTTTAGGGAGTTCAACATGAGTAGCAAATGATTCACAAAAGGAGGCTACTATATCAGAGTCAAGTCCATATTTAGTGCTAAACTTTTGAAAAGCATCAGTACCCATAAAAGATTTAACACAATCATACTTAAGCTTTATACCTCACTCTTTACCTTTGTCGAGTTCCCAATCTTCAGAGTTGCGTTTGATTCTTTCTAGAAGATCCCATCGGAATTCAATAGTTTTCTTCGTAAAAGAACCAGCACAAGAAGTATCCAGCACGGTTTGATCATTACGAGAAAGCCGGGCATAAAAGTTTTGAATAATAATTTCTCTTGAGAGCTCATGATTGGGGCATGAATATAACATTGAATTAAGCCTCCCCCGGGCTAGAGCGATACTTTCTCCTTCACGAGGCCAAAAATTATATATATAATTCCAATCACGATGAACTAGATGCATAGGATAAAAAATTTGGTGGAACTCCAATTTCAAACGATTCCAATTCCATGATCCAATATCATCACATAGCCTATATTATGCCAATGCTTTTCCCTTCAAAGATAAAGGGAAGACCTTTCGCATCACCTCATCTCCAGGTAAACCTGCAAGCTTAAACTATCCACAAATTTGTTCCACATATATCAAGTGCATATCAGGATATTCGGTTCCATCTCCTGCATAAGGATTAGCTAGCAGTTGTTCTATCATACCCGAAGGAATTTCATATTCAATATTTTCAGTAGGTACAGTAGGTTGAGGGGCAATTAATTGTGGTTTCGGACGAGGTGAATATACCCCGAACAAACGCCTCAAAGGATTGTTTTCCATAGTAGCAAGTGATAATAAATTTCAGCACACTATATAAATGTTTCCTTACCGAATTCCACTTACCAAAGGCGCTTCACTCCCCGGAACCGGTGCCAAAAAATAGCCTTGATGACCCACAAGTATAGGGGGTCAAATGTATCTCTATTTGATAAGTAAGAGTGTCGAACCAAACGAGGAGAAGAAGGAAAGTAGTTTTCAGTAAGGTATTGTCTGCACGTGCTGAAATTGTAAGTAGCGAGTAGTTTGATAGCAAGATAATTTGTAACGAGCAAGTAACGATAATAGTAACAAGTATGCAGCAAGGTAGCCCAATCCTTTTGAGGAGAAGGACAGGCCAAAACGGTCTGTTATGATAAGCAAACCGTTCTTGAGGGTACACGGGAATTTCATCTAGTCACTTTCATCATGTTAGTTTGATTTGTGTTCGTTACTTTGATAATTTGATATGTGGGTGGACCAGTGCTTAGGTGCTGTTCTTACTTGAAGAAACATCCTACTTATGATTAACCCTCCCGCAAGCATCCGCAACTACGAGAAAATTATTAAGAATAAATTCTAACCATAGCATTAAACTCTAGAATCCAATCGGTCCCTTGCGGAGTAGTGCACAAACTGGGGTTTAAGTTTCTGTCACTCTCTCAACCCACCATCTATTTACTACTACACAATGCATTCCCTTAGGCCCAAATATGGTGAAGTGTCATGTAGTCGACGTTCACATGATACCACTAAGGGAATCACAACATACATACTATCAAAATATCAAACACATATCAAGTTCACATGATTACTTGCAACATGATTTCTCCCGTGATCTCAAGAACAAAAGTAACTACTCACAAAAAATGAACATGCTCATGATGAGAGGGGTATTAATATGCATAATGGATCTTAACATATAATCTTCCACCAAATAAACCATATAGTAATCAACTACAAGATGTAATCAACACTACTAGTCACCCCTAGCAACAATCTATAGTTCCGGTAACAAGATTGAATACAAGAGATGAACTAGGGTTTGAGATGAGATGGTGTTGGTGAAGATGTTGATGGAGATCGATTGCCCTCCCCAAGATGGGAGAGTTGTTGGCGACGATGATGACGATGATTTCCCCCTCCGGGAGGGAAGTTCCCCGGCAGAATCGCTCCGCCGGAGGGCAAAAGTGCTCTTGCCCAAGTTCCGCCTCGAGACGGCGGTGCTTCATCCCGAAAGCCTCCTCGTGATTTTTTCTAGGTCAAAATCACTTATATACTATAAGATGGGCACCAGAGGTGGGCCGAGGAGGCCACATCCCACCAGGGCGCGCCTGGCGCGCCTAGGTGGGTTGTGCCCACCTGGTGACCCCCTCTGGTGTTTATTGGGTCAAAATATTCCTCAAATAATCCATAAAAATTCTCCGTGAACTTTCAGCTCATTTGGAGTTGTGTAGAATAGGTGGCCTGACGTAGGTTTTCCAGGTCCAGATTTCCAACTACCGGGATTGTCCCTCTTGGTGTGTTCCTTGCAAATTATGAGAGAAAAGGCATTAGAATTACTCCAAGAAGCATTATTATGGATAAAAACATTATAAATAACAGTAAGAAAACATGATGCAAAATGGACGTATCACCTACCCAGTTGGACAGAGAACCAGCTACACCCCTTCTAACCCCCAACCCTAGCAGATAGTAACCCAGTTCCAGTTGACACAGCACCATCTCCACCACAGAGCACCCAAACACGAGCAGTTAGTAAGGGAACTGCAGTGCCCAAAGCACAAGGACCACCACTCTGAATCCCAATTCAACGCTTAAAGGAGAAGAAGAATTGTTCTCAGGTCAGGTTCTGTAGCTGTGGTTCATACTCCTTTGCTCTTGCATCACTGTATTTACTCATACCAACTATTTTCAAATTTGAAGGATGGAATTGAAACTCGAGTGGCGCAACAGGTATGTTTTAAACATGTTTCTTTAACTAGTTTGCTGTTGTAACTTGCTCTATGTTGATTTCAGTTTCAATTGAATAAACAGTTATGTTATCATGTCGTGCACATTACAAGTGTTGTTATTGCTCTATAGTTTCCTTATATTATGTCTATTCTGGTTTGTCTTGAACAAATATTATTTGAACGTCTCTCTATCTTGATTTGGCAACAAAAACTAGAATGATATAGACCATAAAGTGACCATGGTACATAGATATATGTTTGTTTCATGTTGTTATCCTGTCCACTTTACTACTAAACCGATTTACCAAAATTAGTTTCATATACAACATGGTAAACCTGTGATGTGTCTGCTTGTTTCTCTTTTAGAATGCGGACAAAATATTGGAGAAAAGTACCCTGTTATGCAATGGTAAAGGAAGTAATCCAGATAAGGTTCGAGATAGTGAGACATCCCTGTCGGTCTCCAAGAAAGCTGATAAAAACTATCATGACAACAGTGAGAGAACCCAAAAGTCCTGTCTTGATGTCGTGTTCGAGTTACTGGCCACTACTGCTGGCACAAGCTCTTCGAACTCGTTGCCTGAATCAGTTCGTCTTCTTGAGTCTCAACTTCAAGTTGAAAGACATCGATCAGATGTGCTGCGACAAGAAGCTGAAGGACTAAGGAAGTCCCTGCAGAATTCAGATGCATACTTTCTGGTGCAATAGCAAGCGCTGGAGGATTTAAGCATCAAACAAGAGAAAGTTAATAAGCTTGCTAAGCATCTTGCCAGCATTATGGGTACCCAGGATATTGTTTCTTGAGCTCTTTTGAAGTGGTTTCAGTCCTGGACTTGTTTTGCTGCGGCGTTTATTTGCACTGGTCGCCAACTTTGACAACCAGTGTATATGGTATGCTGCTTTGTTCCCTATATTTGCACTGGTGGTGAACTTTGATGCCCAGTGGATGTAATATGTGTAATAGCCATGATAGCCTAGCATAAGTTTCTTGCTTATTTATTTCCTTGTTGTCTTGTTTATTTGTTTGCTTGTAGTCAGTGCAGTTCTTTTTCGCGGTTTGCTAGTGGTCGCAATAACCTATTTTTTAAAACTAGGCCACAATAACCATGGGCTACATATTTACTGTAGTTACCATGGGCCTCCTATGGGCCGTGGAAATAATGGGCCTTCTAAGGGACGTAGAAACAATGGGCCTTCTACGGGCCGTAGCATCAATGGGCCTTCTACAGGTCGTATGATCGATCGGCCAAACATGGGCCAATACAGACCGCATTATGGGCCGTAAACGGGCTAGATTTGGAATCGTCCATTCATGGGCCGACCATAATGGGCCGTCGTTAATCGGCCGTATTTGATGGCGCTATGAAAACGGCCCAACGGATTAATGGGCCGCAAACAGGCCGATTGTAACCACGGGCTGAATTCGGCCCACAAGCAGAAAAAGCCAGTAACGGGTCGTAAGTAACCGAATGCTTGAAATAAGCCCAAGAATAAATGGGCCCTGAGAAGGCCGAAACATAACACGGGTTGGAAATGGCCCAATGGAATAATGGGCCGTTAATGGGTATAAAGCGATACAGTGTTCATTGCAGGCCAGATTCACCACGGGTCGTTAATGGGCCAAGAGTTACAAATGGCCTCGTATGGGCCGAAAGACATCATGGGCCATACATGGGCCGGAAGTTACAACGGGCTGGAATCATATTGGACGGCCCAGATGAAGCTACTGGGCTTAATTCCGATAGGCCGTAACGGGCTGTGAGTTAGCGGGTCGTAAATGGGCTATATACGAACATGCCGTTAACAAGCTTTCCGTGGGCCAGCCCATTACCTTTTGACCAAGTCAAACGGGCCGGCCTTTTCACCGGAATGGGCCTCTATTGGGCTGTGCCACGTGTCGACCTATCATAGGCGCATCCGGTCCAATGAATGGATGACATCTGTCCCAACGTTGAGCCAACACGTGTTTCCTCCGGGCAATGACAATTTTACACGTGGAAAATAATCCTCATTGGTCCGGGCTGTTAACGGGTTATCGGATCCAAAACCGGACCCGATAGCTTAACAGAGAACCGTTACGGTGGATGCCACGTGTCGGTCACCCTTGACAAAAGCACTTCTATGACACGCGATTTATCGTCATGGAAGTGCACACTTCCGTGATGATAATTTTTGTAACATCCCAAATTTTCAATTTGGAATGTTATACATAGATCATTCTTGCATATCATATTTTATTGCATTTGTTTTGCGATTCTAGAAATTCTACGCAACTCAAGGACCCACGGAGAGAGTTGGGGATTTCGTTATTTTCATATTTGGGTTTTCTCAAATTTTGAAAATAGGATCATTTGTTTTAATTATTTTTCTCTCCGAAAATATTTCATATCAAAATATATGAGAGGAGATAATATGACTTCTCCACAAATAAATAAATATTGGAGCAAAAATATTAAAAACAAATATTTGATTTTATTTGAATTAGGAAAAATACGCGTTTTTCAAAATTGCATTTTAGGCCCAAATAAACGTTCATCTTGTCCGGCTTATTTTTAGAGGACAGGGAAAATTTACTTCGGGATTTTTGGAGTCCGTTTAGTATTTTTTTTCTTACTTTTTTTGCACCTCTGAATTATTAAAAAAATGTCAATCGACTCTGGGCCGTACCCGAGCAGGACTCTTCGGGCCGGCCTTTAAAAGCCCGAGACCCCGAGCCCCAGCGCCGCCAGCCCACCCGAAACCCTAGCCGATCCGCGCCGCCGCCGCCCGACCCGGGCCGCCTCGCCGCCCGCGCCGCCCCACTACCCGCGCCGCCACCCGCGCCACTGCCCGCGCCGCCCCGCCGCCCGTCGCCGCCAACCACCGCCGCCGGAGCCGTTCGCCGGAGTTAGAGGTAGCCGCGGGTTTTTTTAAAACCGATCGGTTTTATTTCGTAAACCCTAGTTTCGGTTTTGTTTATATCGGTTCGGTTTATTTATTTTTGGTTTATTTATTTTGCGGATGTTCGTCCATACGTTCGTTTTAACGAACGGTTTTCGTCAGTTTTTCTTTTTCTCGGATTTCCGCGATTATTTTTTATCGCGATTTCTGATCTGATTTTTGTTTCAGTTTAACTTTTTGCTCGTTTATCGGCATCAGGCGATTCAAGCGCCAAGAGTTTCATTTCGAAACCCTCTTTCTGTTTAACCAACTTGAACAAGATTTTGGTACTGTAAAATTTGACTTAGGTCCAGATTAGTAAACGAAGCTTGTTTCTTTCGCCGTTTGAGTTTCGTTGCTTCGTTCGATTTGATTCTTTTTGCAAACCGGAGTTCTTAAGTTGAACTTTCTGGTTAGATCTCTTATTTTGAGTTTTATTTGTGCACCCTTTCTTGATTGCTTATGTATGTATTGTTTGTTTGCGATAGAGTACCCGGAGTGCGAAGCGTGCTACTACGAGTCTCTAGGTTTCACGGATCATCAGCAAGGCAAGTAACACTTTGATCATACCGCTTTACCACCCAGTTTTATTGCATTAGATCAATCCTCAAACTATTGCATGATTAGGATATGATTAATATGTGGGTTTTGGGAAGTAGATGAGGTAGTACCTATTGCCCTGTTTACTATCAAACCTTTGGGAGTTACTTCTACGTTTGCTTATATTGCTATGCTATGCTCGTAGACGTGGATTGGGTTTGAGTGTATTTCATGACAGATGTGAGATTGTTAATTAATGGATCAACTTAAGGTGGCTACTTTAATTTACATCTGGGTGGATTGAGGCACCTGGAGAACCCAGTGTTGCCTGTATTTTTGGATATCCCGGAGTACCCGTGTGATCATCCTATGGACCGCCACCCAGACTCAAAGGGATCATGAGATTATTCATGCTAGAAACTTCCGTGTGCAGCCACAAGATATTATGGGCTCTAGCATAGTTGAGTAGGTTACATGACCTCTTGAAGAGGTGGGCTAGCAGATGTAGGGGAAAGTAGGTGTAACTGTCCACCCGGAGTAAAGAGTATTGTTTCTGAAAGACTGTGCCTCGGTCATCCATTTCTCAAACACCGTGTAGTGCGAGAAATCAAGCGGAGGCGATCGAGTCTTGTGGGGAAAAGTGCGCAAACCTCTGCAGAGTGTACAATCTAATCATGGTTAGTCGTGTCCCCGGTTATGGACGTCTTGAGTATCTAGTTCTTGGATTATCATGTGAATCTCATCATCATGTTACTTAATTTAATATGATTGGGTTAATCACGTTCTTGATTGGGATTGAGTTGGAGGTACCTTCTCAATGTTTAACAACCACCATGATAGTTAAATAAAATTTATTCCTTTGTGGTAGGGAAAAATTGGCTTTTCGCAGAACTATAACCATAGAGCTTTCCACCAGCCATATATGCATGTAGTGATAGCATTATTCTGTTCATTACTCTCTATGTGTTACATTGCCAGCATATTCCATGTGCTGACCCATTTTCGGGCTGCAACATATCATGTTGCAGACTTTCCAGATGACGAGTAAGGAGCCTTAGGTCGTGGTCTTATACTCAGTGATGCCGTTGGAGTTGATGGACTCACTTTATCTTCCAAGCCTTCCGCTGTTATCATTTTTAGATGGCCTTAAGCCATATTTATTTGTAATGAGTTCTCTCTTGAACTATTCGATGTAATAAGTGTGTGATTGCTACTTTGTTATAAATCCTTCAAGTACTGTGCGTGTCAGCATTACCGATCCAGGGATGACACTGATGCACAGAGACTAGACTATTTGAGGTCTGGTCGCTACAATTTTGGTAATGTCATGGAACACTTATATGATAGCACAGGTATGACTATCTTGATTCTGTCATAAAATCATCATGGATGTACATGCATGACAAAAAATGTGACCTACTGTGACAAACACGTATCATCACGGAAGTGTATTTTCTTTGTAGTGTGATTCCTTGCACAGCGCCCGATTTGTATTTCAGTGGTGGTGCCACCAGGTAGGCTTACGCCAACCTCCCCTTTCCTCGCTCATCTAAGTGCCCTACGTCCTCGAGTCCCGACCCTCGAGCGAAGCTCAGCCGCCGCTGGTATGCCAGGTCGCGATGCCGTGGTCAAGGCCAGGGGGTGAGGGCTGGAGAGTCAGTAGGAGCTCCCGAGGCGCGATGCTCGGGAGCCCCCCCTTTAACATGCAAGCGAATCGCGTGAAAAGGAGGCAGCTGGCGGGGCCACCCGTAGCTAAGCTCTGGAGATTCCCGTGGGTTAGTCCGAGGGGAGATCATAACTTAAAATCGCACTTGCTGCCCTGCCTCTGATCTTTCCGCAGGAAGACGAAGGCACCGAGGATCTGGTGAGGTGATGTGCGTGGGACGGGCCGCGAGCCAGAGCTCGATCTCTCAGGTTTATCAGCGTTGCAGGGACGGACCCGAGCACAAGCGCCGTGCTGGCCCACTAGCCCCCATTGCGGGATGAGCAGCAGGCCAGCCAGCAACGTGGGAGGCCGCGAAGGGGACAGGCGAGCAGGTGACAACATAAATCAGCTTGTGGGAGGAGGTAAAGCTAGTTCGGATAGATGCAAGAAAGATACATGCCGCAGGGATAGGCCCACACGGCCTGGGATGATGCAGCTCGGGGGGCGCCCCCAGCAGAGCGACTGGAAGATGCAAGAAAGATACATGCCGCAGGGACAAGTCCATGCAGTCTGGGGATAATGCAGCCCGAGGGGCGCCCCCAATAGAGTAAACCGGAAAATGTCACCTGGCACCGTTGGTGAAGAGATGTTGAATTAGCTGAAGATGCATGCTGAAGAGGTTACTCCTCACGAGCTGCCTAGGTCCTGAACCTCGGGAGGCTCATGAAGAACCGTCGCCATGTCCGCCAGGACCGCGTGGTGCCTGGCCTCCTAAGTCACCATGATGCTTCATAGGCGGCGCTGGAAGGTAACAGCCGCGCTCGGCAGGCCGAAGGGCGTGCGAACGTAGCTGTGAGGTGGACCCTTGCACCGACCAACGCGCGAAGGCCAGAAGCTCTCCTGGGATGCGGCTCTGTTGAGCCCTGGAATGTTGACGCAGACGCGCAGCTCATTGTCCTCGCCAGGACAAGGAGCCGCTCTAGACGGTGGGCGGCGGTCGCCGCACATGGCTCTCACCTCTTGAAGCTCCTCGGTTGTCTTGGTGATGAACTCCTGAGCACCTGGCACCCCGTGCCTTGTGCCCTCGTGAGGGAAGCGTGCGATGAAGCATGCCTCCATGTGGTGCCCGATCGCCTCCCTCATGACATTGGCTAAGTCAGAGGCCCTCCAGAAGAGAGCACCCGAGCCCAGCCTGAGGAGGGCGCTCGGCACGCCTTCCTATGCAAGGGAGGGAGGCGCCCCATCTGTGGGCGCAGGTCCTGAGGTGGTGTCGCTGGAGACACCACTCTCCTGAGTCTCTTTGCGGCGCAGCTGCTTCTTCTTCTTTGGGACAGCCTCAGGAGGGTAGATGGCGCCTTCGTTGTCTGGGTCTTCGATCACTGCAGCCTAGTAGGCGCGCTCGAGGGAGCACACCGCATCCTTCTCCTCGCAGGCGATCGTGATGATGTCGCGGTTCCCTCGCATCTTGGGGATGTTGTAGCCATGGTGGGTAACCGCCATGAACTTGGCCAGGGCCGGATATCCAAGGATGGCATTTTACGGAAGGCGGATGTGGGCGATGTCAAAGTCGATGAGCTCGGCGCGGTAATTGCCGCGCTGGCCGAAGGCGACAGGGAGGTGGATCTGCCCTATTGGAGAGGTGGAGCCGTCGGTCACTCATGAGAAGGGCTTAGTGGGCTGCAGCTGATCATACGGCACTTGGAGGCGGTCGAACGTCTCGATGGAAAGAACATTGAGCCCCGCACCGCCATAGATGAGGGTCTTGGTGACAAGGACATTGCTGATAACGGGCGAGCAGAGCATCGGGAGGGCGCCGGTAGTCGCCGCGCACTTGAGCTGGTCGAACCAGCTGAAGGTGATGGTGCACTTGGACCACCTGAGCGGTCGCGTGGCCGCGAGCCTGGGGAGGGCCGCGTTCACATCATGAGCGAACTGCTTGAAGATGCGCTGGGAGGCTGGGGCCTGAGCGCCACCCAAGATACAGGCGATGGCGCGAGGCTCCTGGAAGCCCCTAGCCCCCTCGTCCTGGTGGTGGTCATCATTCCTTCTTGGTGGTGGTGGCAGCGGAGGGAAGCCGGCATTGCCCTAAGGACGGTCCGCACGACGCTGGTCTCTCCAGGCGCCCTCGCGAGGCTGGCCTTGCCAGCGGTCCTCACGACGCTGGTCTCTCCAGGCGCCCTCGCGAGGCTGGCCTTGCCAGCGGTCCTCACGAGGCTGGTCGCGCCACTCCTGGCAGGGGCCGCGGTCGTCCCAACGTCCTCCGCTTCTGCCTCCTCTGTGGCCGTAGCCTCGGTCGTTGTGCTCGGGGCATTGACCGAGGCGCCCATCACGAATGGCCCTGAGCTCCTGACAGTCATTGGTGTTGTGGCTGTGCACATTGTGGAAGACGCAGAATGGACGGCTGCCCTTGGACGATTCTGGGTGGTCGCAGCCGCGCTTCATTTCTGGTTCAGCCGCGAGCACCATAGTCCCCCTTGCGCTTCACGTCCTTGACCTTGGCCTTCTTGTCTTCTGGGTCGGCCGCTGGGAGTTTGAGGAGGGAGAGGCGCCCCTCCTCAGCTCTCGCGCACTTAGTTGCCATGTTGAACATCTCTAGGGCCGTGCAAAGTCCTCATGGATGGCGAGCTCCTCCTTCATCTTGACATCGCGGACGCCACCGGAGAACACCGAGATGATGACTTCGTCCGAAACCTTGGGGATCTTGAAGGCGAACGCTGTTGAAGCGCTGGATGTACTTCTGCAGGGTCTCCCCTGGCTGCTGCTTGATGCGCCGTAGGTCACCCGTGGCAGGCGGGCGGTCGCAAGTGCCCTGGAAGTTTGTGACAAAACGCTCGCGCATCTCGCCCCAGTAGGAGATCGATCCCACGGGCATTCAGGAGCCACGAGCGCGCGCCATCTTTGAGGGCCATGGGAAACCAGTTCGCCATGACCTTTTTGTTGCCGCTGGCCGCCTCGATGCTCAGCTCGTAGAGCTGTAGGAACTCCGCAGGGTCGGGGGTGCCTTCGTAGCGTGGAGGCAGGTCAGGATTGAACTTTCCCGGCCAGACGACGCAACGTAGCTTAGGGGTGAAGGCGCGACATCCCGTTGTGGTCACCGGAGCCCGTCGTGGAGGTGGAGCCTGATCTAAGTGCTCACGCGCCACCACTGCAGGTGGCACGCGGTCTTGACGTGGTGGTGGAGGGAGCGCTGGAGCACCTTCTTGCGGCTGTTGGACCTCCCGGCAGCTTTCTTCTTCGCGCGCGGGCGCCCTGCACGGTGAGTCACGCCATGGGGCCATGCAACTTGGAACGAGGGCGACGTCCTGATGGGGAGGTGGCAGAGGCGCTCCATGGGCTACGTCGCCCGCAGTAGGCGGCGGGCGAGGTAATGAGAGGGACGGTGCAGGCGAGCCCCCAGCCGCGCTGACTAGCTCGGCGATGCGGTCCAGCCAGTCTTCGTAGAGGTTGTCGACTGGGCGGTAGCGCAGGAGCTCACGCGCCATGAGCAACGCAGCCTGCGCGTTTGCTGGGCTGTGACAAGCATGGGACGACGAGCCGGCCGGAGTCAGCGACGGGGTGGCGGTGTGTCCGTCCCACCGCACGGAGGGGTGCAGTGATGAAGCCTGCTGCTCGTGCCCCGCCGGGCCGGTGGCGGCGTTGGCGGCGGGTGATGGAGAACAACAGGGAGGCCTGCCGACGGGCGCCATCTGGGCGACGCGAGCGGCGAGAGCGGCTCGACGCTCTGCACGGGCTCGATGAGCATCAGCCATGGAGACAGTGGAACCACGGCGAGTCGATCGACAGAAGAGAGGCTTCGACGCACCCCTACCTAGCACGCCAAATGTCGGATTCGGGGTTCTGCAGACCCTTGAGAGGTTCGAACTCTGGGGTGTGTGTGAAGAACTCTCTCTTCCCTATCTGCCTGCCCAACGATTCCACAGCCTAGCTCGACGAACCCAAGGGACAAGGGACACATCAGTTTATCCTGGTTCGGGCCACCCTGCGGTGTAATACCCTACTCCAGCTTTGTGGTGGATTGCCTCGAGGGGCTGAGGATGAACTAGTACAGTGTTAGAGCAACCTCAGGAGGTGAGGTGTTCTTGAGCTAGATGAGCTGGTGGGTGTGAGGCTGGTCTGAATCATCCGTCCTCCTCTATGGTGGTGGCTAAGTCCTATATATAGTGGCCTTGGTCCTCTTCCCAAATGTAGGCGGGAAGGGATCCTACAACGGCCAAATTCAAAGGGAGACAACTAGTACAAGTTATCCTGACAAAAGTAGTCTTCTCCTGCAAAGGGCTCTGGTGGTGACGCTGGAGTGGGCTCCGCGACGACCTCCGTCATGTCGTCCTGGCGGTCTTGGTCTCGTTGCACCGATATGGAAACCTTTAGTTGATTCCTCGGGACCATGCGCCTGTGCTTGCCTCCTTGGCACCAAAGAGGAAACTGGTACACTGCGCCCGCCTGGCCTTGGTCGTCATGGCTCACGTCATGTGAACCTCGCGAGGTGCACCTTGCATTGATATCTCCGCTCCTCGGGAGCCAGCCTAGTGAGGCTGCCCCTCAGGGAGGTATTGCTATCGTCCGCCTTATGAGGCTTGGCCCCTCGCGAGGGTCTTGCGTTGTTGTTGCAGAAGTTGGGCCGTACCAGGCCTGCTGACTGAGCCACGTCGTGGGCCGCAGGCAGGCAAGTCTGGGAACCCCCATTCTCAGGACGCCGACATGCACCATAAAGAAGACATCGGTCAACTATACGATGGTACTAACTCTTTTACCTTGTTTTTACCCCTTGCGCCATTTCAAAATTTATAACAATGATTTATGCATATCTTTGTTTTCAATATTTTTCAAAGCAGTTCAACGATGATTACCTCTCAAACCACCTGCATGGTCAAGAGGCGAGGTAGGTATTCATTCAACACCCACGGTACAATATTGAAGTCTTCTCGAAGAGGACGAAGGTTGGGCGGGCAATTATCCATAGCCACTGGCCTAAAGTTGCAAGGACATTCAACATCACTGAAGGCTCAATATTTGCCTTCCACTTCTGCAGTTTCCCAGATGAGATTCATCTATCTATTTTACCGTGTATGATGCTACTTTCCAAAGGTTTTCGATGTTGCATGTGAAACTTGGTGCTGTTGTGTAATGGCGTAACTGAGTGCCGAAGCTATCTGATGTAATTTGATTTTGAAATCCTGGTTGCCGTTATACGGATATGAAATATCTGGTGTGCTTTATAAGAAATATCAATTTGATTAGTACATGGCTTACCAATAATAGGCTAATTACCCTGCTTATTGGGGTTTTCTATTGCAGATGGTTACCTAGACAGCATCGTGGGCGATGAACTCAAACAACCCACATGGTTTCTAGAAAGTAGGCATGTTCAATCAACTAACAATCACACACGGCTTCCGGCAGAGAACTGTTTGCGTTAGGCCATCTTGCACAAACATTTCCACACAAAAAACTATGTGTGATATACAAACAAACGGAAATGTTTTCTGGGATTCGCCGTGTGGGATGTACATACGAACGGAAACGATTGTGTTTCGATGCCTCGGCAGATCGCACATGAGCTCATTTTGCCCCGGCCTATTTGCCAGGAGGGCCTACCCCCGACAGTTTCTGGGTCGTGTGGGAAGGACCCCCCTATCACCCACACTCACTTGGAGACAGTTCCAAACGCCGTCGCGGAAAGGGGTTAAAACCCATTTGTATAGCAGGTCTCTGCACAAGTGATTATCTACAGCAAAGTGATCAGTAGCAAAGTAGTATGATAGTTTTGATAGTAGTAGCAACATCAATAGTAAGAGTAACAGTGATAGCAATGATTTTGTAGAAAGTGTAACAATAACAATAGCAGTAGTAACTTAGCAGGAACAATATGAGAGAAATTCGTAGGCATTGGACCGGTGAATTTGTTGGATGATATTCATCATATAACAGTCATAACCTAGGGCGATACGGCACTAGCTCCAGTTCATAAATATAATGTAGGCATGTAATCTGTAAATAGTCATACGTGCTTATGGAAATAACTTGCATGACATCTTTTGTCCTACCCTCCCGTGGCAGCGGGGTCCTATTGGAAACTAAGGGATATTAAGGCCTCCTTTTAATAGAGAACCAGAACAAAGCATTAACACATAGTGAATACATGAACTCCTCAGGCTACGGTCATCACCGGAAAGTATCCCAACTTCTGTCACTCCAGGGTTTGCGGATCATAACACGTAATAGGTGACTATAACTTGCAAGATCGGATCTAGAACATAGATATAATGGTGGTAACATAAACGGTTCAGATCTGAAATCATGGCACCCGTGCCCAAAGTGACACGCATTAAGCATGGCAAAGTCATAGCAACATCAATCTCAGAACATAATGGACACTAGGGATCAAGCCCTAACAAAACTAACTCGATTACATGATGAATCTCGTCCAACTCCTCACCGACTAGCGAGCCTACGAAGGAATTACTCACTCCTGGTGGGGAGCATCATGGAATTGGCGATGGAGACGGGTTGGTGATGATGAAGATCGAAGACCCCCCTCTCCGGAGCCCCAAACGGACTCTAGATCTGGCCTCCCGATGAAGAATAGGAGGTGGCGACAGCTCCGTCTCGTGAAACGCGATAATTCTTTCTCCCTGATTTTTTTGTCCGAAAATGTGATTTTATAGTATCAGGGTTGAGATCTGCAGGGCCGCCAGGTGGGGACAACCCACCTGGGAGCGCTAGGAGGGGGTGGCGTGCCCTGATGGGTTGTGCCCACCCAGGTGCCCTCTCCGGTGGTTCTTGGCTCCAGTAATTCTCTTTTATTGTATAAAAAATCCTCGCAAAGTTTCATTCCAATCCGAGAACTTTTATTTCTGCACAAAAACAACACCATGGTAGTTCTGCTAAAAACAGCGTCAGTCTGGGTTAGTTTCATTCAAATCATGCAAATTAGAGTCCAAAACAAGAGGAAAAGCATTTGGAAAAGTAGATACGACGGAGACATTTGCTTGTCCTCAAGCAATTCAGTTGATAAACTGAAAGTGGAAAATAAAAACTTTTACGAACTCTTTTGCTCTTGTTTACATAAATAAGCTTAAGTAGCACCCAGGTTTTCAACCAACATCATGACTAACCATGTCGACAATAACTCTTAAAAAGTATATTAAATCATATGAATGGCATAATCAACTAGCGAGCAATAATAAGATATCTCAAAGGACAACACTTTGTCAAAACAACCATGATATAATATGAAAATAGTGGTATGTCGCTAGCCCTTTCTGAGACCGCAAAACATAAATGCACAGCACCTCCAAAGTTCAAGCAGCGACTAAACATTGTAATTCATGGTAGAAAAGATCCAGTCATGATGCACCCAACATTAGCTACACACAATGCATGAGGATGACAGTAGTGCTCTCAGGATCTGGCGCTTATTTGAGAAGGTGATGACACAACATAAAAGTAAATATATAGTCCCTTCACATAGGGAAGCAGTGATTTGAAGCAGTGCCAGAGCTCAAGTTTTTAAAACAGAGGTAATTGAAATTTTAAGAAATGCACCCTTCTTGTTTACTTCACGACTATTAGTTATCGGTATCTTCCATGCTAAACACATTAGTGAAGGTTCCCAAGCGATAAAAGTAAGGTTTACTCCCCCTCCACCAACAAACACACTCCGCGGCTAACCGAATCCATGGGTACCGTCCATACCAACATCAGTCCTGGGGGAGTTTTGTTTAATTATTTGCAATTTGAATTCAGGACTGGGAATCACTATTACCGCCCCTCTCGTGCAAGGAAGAGTGAACAAACACTCATCATGAGAATAACCCGCTTAGCATGGAAGATACTGACTACCTCCTATCGCTCCATGAACAATTCAGGCACACAAAAAGGATATTTACTTGAAGTTTTTAGAGGTGGCACATGCAAATTTACTTAGGGTGGCAGGGTAATACCGCATATGGGTAGGTATAGTGGACTCATCTGGAATAACTTGGGTTTAAGGATTTTGATGCATAAGCAGTAATTCCGCTTAGTACAGGCGAAGGCTAGCAATTAGGTTGAGAAGCGACCAGCTAGAGAGCGAAAACGGTCACGAATATGCATTATGCATTAGTAACATTGGATACTAGCATGAGTAGGATATGAACACCATGAACATAAATATCATAGAGGCTATATTGGTTTTGATTCAACTACATGCATGAACATGTGCCAAGTCAAGCCACTCAAACATTCAGAGGAGGATACCATATCATCATACCGCATCACAATCATTTTAACACAATGTTGACATCCAAGATAAATCATTATCCACTCCTAGCTACTTAAGCATGGCATGAAAAACTATAATCTCTGATTCTCATTGCAAACATGTTTGATCATAATAGGCTGAATCATGGATACTAAGTTAAACATATTTACAAAAACAGAACAAGTTGAGTTCATACCCATTTCTCCCTGCCACAGCCAGTTCATCAAATATCGTCATTATTTCCTTTCACTTGCACGACCAAATGATATGAAAATAATAATAGTGCAAGAGTGCCGTGGACTAAGCTAGAATTTGCAAACATTTTATTCAAAAAAGAAGACAATGTAATTTGGGCTCTTGGTTAGATCAACAATAATGCATATGAGAGCCACTCAATAATTACATCATGGTCTTCTCCTTGGTATGAGTCAATAAACAGAAAAGAAATTCAGAGAAACACACTGAAATATTTTTGGAGTTTTTGGTTTTTCTGGAAGAAAGCAAATTTAAAGGGGAAAACAAAAACAAGAAAAACTATTTACATGGGAAAGCTCCCAACAAGAAAAAAGAATAATCAAGAAATCTTTTTGGTTTTTCTTTTTAATACTACAACTAACTAAGTTAGAAAGAAAAATCAAAGAGAACAAGAAACAATTTTTTTTGGATTTTCTCAAAGTTTTTCAAACACACAAGAAGAAAGCGAGAAAATAAATCTAGCATGGATGATACAATGAGAAAGTATGAACACCGACAACTGGAATGAAATGTGTGAACGTGAATGTAATGTCGGTGGAAATACGTACTCCCCCAAGCTTAGGCTTTTGGCCTAACTTGGTAATCACCATGAGTAGCCTGCATAGTTGTTGGAGTGATAGCTCACGGAGGCTCTAGGTACAGCCGAATCAGCCCGCCGCGCAGCAACAACCTCCGCGTTATGCGCTCGGGCCTCGCTCTCAAGAACGTAATATCTTCCCTTACTATGAACGTCAAAGAGAGCAGGCGCAGGCAAAAAGGTGTCCACAACAGACTTTTTATTAAACAATAGGTTATATGTAAAAATATGGGCTTCACCACTAAGGATCTTATGACGTTTCATGGCATCAATGTCCAAGTACTGCGTGGGTAGGATGGGGTCATAAGGCCAAGGTGAAACAACGAGCTCCCTTGCTAAACATGTGGCATAAATTCCACCATAAAAATATCCACTACCAGCATTGTGTTGCAACCTGCATTCAACAATCGCTCCAAGGTTATAACTTTTGTCACCGGTGATAGCGCTGCGTATGAGGCTCAAGTCAGGAGCACAAAGTGTACTACAATCTTGTTTGCCTACAATACATTTTCCATTAAGTAGTGCAAAGTATTGAATTGAGGGAAAATGAATGCTCTTTATTCTACCTTGCGTCACTCCTTTAGTCTCACCATAGCAAAGGCTAGTCAAGAATGTCTGAAACTCAGATCTTGGTGGTTCGTCCAACGAACCCCAAAATTGAATTTTGTAGTAGTTAGAAAATGTCTCTAAGGGTAGAGTGAAAGGATAGTCATACAGTTTAAACGACACTCTAGACTCACGATGATGGAATTTAAATCCTTTAGTAAATGATTCAGTGAGGCTGAGGTGTTGGTTGCACTTATCTGCAATGTAGGGACCGAGCTCGGCATTGTCAACATATTTCTCAAATTCTTCTTTAAGACCGACATGCACCATAAAATCGTTGCATGGCCATAAACATGATTTGGTGGCGGCACCTCGTATGGAATTTTCACTTGGTTCAACATAAGACCGACGAACGGAGCTGCTACTAGAAGATGCCTCCGAGGACCTCCTCCTCGAAGAACTCCTTCCAACGAGGTTCATTATATTTGCATACAATTTTCTGAAATTTTTTGGTTCACAAAATATTTGTAAACAAAACTTCACAAGATTGATAGCAACTACTCATAGGGATGCATAGAGGCCATATCAAGCATTCAAACTACTTATAACTCTAAGAATTCAACATGCAAGCTCATCTACAGCAGCACCAAGAGTAGCTAATTATTCAAAATATAAACCACTAAAGCAAAAAATAATTGGACCAATGGAGGAGTCACATACCAAGTAGCAATCCCCCAAAACAGTTTCGGAAACGGGGCTTCGAGCAAAGAGATCGAAATCCGCGGGTTTGAGAGCAAGAACACGAGAGAGAGAGAGAGAGAGAGAGAGAGAGAGAGAGAGAGAGAGAGAGGGAGAGCAATGGTGATCTTTTCTGGAGGTAGGTGGTGACATGGGCTAAAGAGATAAGTGAGGGGGTCCACGTGGGGACCACAACCCATCAAGGCACGCCTGGGGTTGCTGGCGTTCCCAGGTGGGTTGTGCCTACCTGGTGCACCCCCTCTGATGTTATTTGCATCAAAAATTCAGAAATATTCAGGAAAAAATCTTATCAAATTTTCAGGGCATTTTGAGAACTTTTATTTTTGGGTCATTTTTTAATTGCACGAGAAATTTAGAAAACGGACAAAACATGACATTTTATTTTATTTAACTAAGAAAAATAGAACATAAAAGTAAATGATAGAAGATAGTGTTTACTAATTTCATCAACTTCATACCTCTCAAAAATGATCCATTAATAAGGTTGATCAAGTCTTATTAACAACCACTTCCGTTAGCATGAAACCGGAGAACTTTCGTAAAACATTAAGTTACCTCAACGGGGATATGAATGTCCCAAATGATGCGGCTTGAACTACGTCGGTATTTCCCCAAAGAGGAAGGGATGATGCAGCACAGCTACGGTAGGTATTTCCCTCAGTGATGAGACCAAGGTTATCGAACCAGTAGGAGAACCACGCAACACCACGTAAATAGCTCCTGCACACAAAGAACAAATACTTGCAACCCGACGTAAGAAAGGGTTTGTCAATCCCCCACGGGTAAAATTTTAGTAGATTGGATAAATAGATCTCGCGGGAACGCGAGATAAAATAAATAAATAAAAATTGCAGCAAGGTATTATTGTAGTTTTGGATTAATAGAGATGAAAATAAAAGCAAATAAAAATAGATCGCGAAGGCAAATATAATAAAGAAGAGACCCGGGGGCCGTAGATTTCACTAGTGGCTTCTCTCGAGAAAAATAGCATACGATGGGTAAACAAATTACTGTTGGGAAATTGATAGAACTTCAAATAATCATGATGATATCCAGGAAATGATCATTATATAGGCATCACGTCCAAGATTAGTAGACCGACTCCTGCCTGCATCTACTACTATTACTCCACACATCAACCACTATCCAGCATGCATCTAGTGTATTAAGTTCATGGAGAAACAGAGTAATGCAATAAGAACGATGACATGATGTAGACAAACTCTATTTATGTAGAAATAGACCCCATCTTGTTATCCTTAATAGCAACGATACATACGTGTCGGTTCCCCTTCTGTCACTAGGATCAAGCACCGTAAGATCGAACCCATCACAAAGCACCTCTTCCCATGGCAAGAAAAATCGATCTAGTTGGCCTAACTAAACCAAAGATTCAAAGAAGAAATACGAGGCTATAAGTAATCATGCATATAAGAGATCAAAAGACTCAAATAACTTTCATGGATAAAAACATAGATCTGATCATAAACTAAAAGTTCATCGGATCCCAACAAACACACCACAAAAAGAGTTACATCAAATGGATCTCCAAGAGACCATTGTATTGAGAGTCAAAAGAGAGAAAGGAAGCCATCTAGCTACTAACTACGGACCCGTGGGTCTACAATGAACTACTCACGCATCAACGGAGAGGCACCAATGAGGATGATGAACCCCTCTGTGATGGTGTCTAGATTGGATCTGGTGGTTCTAGAACTTGCGGCGGCTGGAATTAATTTTTGTCGACTCCCCTAGGGTTTCTGGAATATTGGGGAATTTATAGAGCAAAGAGGCGATGCGGGAGGCCACCGAGGTGGGCACAACTCACCTGGGCGCGCTTGGGCCCCCAGGAGCGCCCTGGTGGATTGTGCTCCCCTCGGAGCTCCCCTCAAGTACTTTCTTGGCCCAACAGGTGTCTTCTGCTCTAGAAAAAACACCAAAACTGTCACTGCATTTGGACTCCGTTTGGTATTGATTTTCTGCGAAGTAAAAAACAGCAACTGACACTGGGCACTATGTCAATAGGTTAGTCCCAAAAATGATATAAAGTTGCTATAAAATGATTGTAAAACATCCAAGAATGATAATATAACAACATGGAACAATCAAACATTATAGATACGTTGGAGACGTATCAGCATCCCCAAGCTTAATTATTGCTCGTCCTCGAGTAGGTAAATGATAAAAACAGAATTTTTGAAGTGGAATGCTGCCTAACATGTTCATCACACATTCTTTTCTTTGTAGCATGGAAATTTGGACTTCTATATGATTCAAAGCAATGTCTAGTTTTGACATGAAGATTTCAATACTCAAGCATATCAACAAGCCACCATGTCTTTCAAAATATCAACACTAAAGCAAGTTATCCCTAGCCCATTATGCTCAATCATTGATCCATTCATGAAACTGATAACCCACAAGTGTAGGGGATTGTTTGTAGCCTTCTTCGATAAATAAGAGTGTCAAACCCAATGAGGAGCTAAAGGTAGCACAAATATTCCCTCAAGTTCTATCGACCACCGATACGACTCTACACACACTTTAATGTTTGCTTTACCTAGAACAAGTATGAAACTATTTTGCAAGAATAAAACCACGAATACTTTGCGAGAATAAAACTATGAATAAATTACAAGTTAATAAAAGTGGATAGCTTT
The DNA here is from genome assembly GCF_018294505.1 of Triticum aestivum. Taxonomy (NCBI): domain Eukaryota; kingdom Viridiplantae; phylum Streptophyta; class Magnoliopsida; order Poales; family Poaceae; genus Triticum; species Triticum aestivum. The sequence continues at coordinate 145,073,772 of NC_057811.1, forward strand.
TGTCAATAAGAAAGTCATTTGTCCCAAGGCAATCGATAACAAGTACCGATAATCATTCTTGCAATTCTATATGAGGGAGAGGCATGAGCTAACATACTTTCTCTACTTGGATCATATGCACTTATGATTGGACCCCTAGCAAGCATCCGCAACTACTAAAGATCATTAAGGTCGTGAAACCCAACCATAGCATTAAGTATCAAGTCCTCTTTATCCCATACGCAACAACCCACCTACTCGGGTTTAAGCTTCTGTCACTCCCCCAACCCACCATAAGCAAATCATGAACGTATTGCAACACCCTACAGCGGGGGCCCCTCATGTTTGCGCGAGACAGAGGGCACTGTAGGACAGCACCATAAATAAAACATACAATCATACCAACCAAGATCACGATTAACCCACAAGACAAAATGAATCTACTCAAACATCATAGGATAGCCAAATATCACTAGGAAATAATATATGGAGTTTAGCACCATGTTTAAGTAAAGATTACAGTGGGGAGGAGAGGGGTTACACCTCTGCATAGAGGGGGAGAAAGTTGGTGTTGACGGTAGCAAGATTGTTGATGTAGATCGCCGTCACGATCCTAGCCCCGGCGGCACTCCGGCGCCACTGGGAGAGAGGGGGAGAGAGAGCCCCCTCCTTCTTCTTCTTCCTTGGCCTCCCCCTAGATGAGAGGAGAGTTCCCCCTCGGGTCAATGGCCTCCATGGCGGCAGAGGGGCGGGAGCCCCTCCGAGATTGGATCCCCCTCTCTATTCTCTTCTGTTTTGCGTTCCCCAGATCTGGCCATTACGGTTTCTTAAATTCCTGGAGATCCGTAACTCCGATTGCACTGAAATTTTTACATGATTTTTTTCCAAAAATTATCTTTCTTGCGCTAGAAGAAGGGCCCCAGCCGACCTTCGAGAAGGGCACAAGATACCTTGGCGTGGCAGGGGGTGCCCGGCGCGCCCTGGTGGGTTGTGGTCACTGTGGGCCCCCGTTTACGTTGATTCCACCTCCCAAAATCATAAATATTCCAAAATAATTCTCCGTAAATTTTTATCGCGTTTGGACTTCATTTGATATGGATTTTTTGCGAAACAAAAAACATGCGACAAACAGGAACTGGCACTGGATCAATAGGTTAGTCCAATAAATCATATAAAAAGTTGCCAAAAATATGTGAAAGTTGTATAATATTGGTATGAAACAATCAAAAATTATAGATATGACAGAGACGTATCAGAAACACACTCGCATATTAGCTACACCCAATGCTCAAGTACATTCTTAGTGCCCCTTAGTTGGTGCTTTATAAGAGAAGATGGAGACTCAAGTAAAACTAAAAATTTCATAAAGTAAATAGAAAGGCCCTTCACGGAGGGAAGTAGGGATTTGTAGAGGTGCCAGAGCTCAAAGCAAAAAAGATAGAGATAAAAACATTTTGGGTGGCATGCTTTTCCTGTCAACGAAAACGATCGAGTAGTTCCCAATACTCACTACTGCGGGATGCTACTAACGCGACACTACGATCAGAGACCCTTCGACGAAAGTGTGTGCGATGCAATAATCACAAACGGTGGTGTAAAAGAACCATCAAAAAAGGTGCAAAACGTTTGCGATGGCGGAGCCATCAAACACGGTTCATATTTTAGTTGCCTATGCGATGCACGGCATACGGTTCAGTTCAATGAACTGTTTGCGATGAGGCGAAACAAAAGAAACGGGCAGCCAGATGAAGGCATGTGCGATATACAGCATACGGTTCACTTGGATGAACAGTTTGTGATGAGGAGGAACAATAGAAACGGGCAGCTAGATAAAGGTGTGTGTGATTGAGGGCATCCGCTTCAGAAGGATTAACTATTTGCGATTAGGCAACAGAACAGAAACGGGTCAGCAAGATCAAAGTGTCTGCGATTGATGCCATACACTTCACATGGATGAACTATTTGCGATTATCCACAATAAACTGAAACAACTAGATAGATCAACGTGTGTGCGCTAGACTGGCACACACATTCTAATTAAAAGAAGCATGCGCGATGGTAATAATGAGCGCGCACGGTTGTTGGAACAAGAGGTGTGCTGACATTGCCTATTGCGGTGCACCCTATGGTGCAAACGCCACGTACGCGGCCGAGAAGGCGTACGTGCCCACGTTACACCTCCTGGGAATAGTGCCACACTTATAACCATCAATAAATTTTGAGCTTGCATCCCGTCGCATTCCAAATTGCAAACCTTTTCACACCGATCAAAACCTAAACAGTTTCCCACTTGGGAGCGTATTAGTACGGTTATAAATACTACTACTCCAAGATGACTGCGCATTCCTCCTCAACTCCTCATCCACAAAAACAAACAAGTCATTCATCATCGTTCCCTTGCGTCTGCCATGGCCAGCATGAGTTCTGGGTCGAGAGATTGGCACCAGGGAAATGCGATCATGGAAGCGGAAGCACGAGAGATGTCCCGCCTCATCGTGAACGCAGCCGACATGTCCCGCCGCGCAGCTATAGCAGCACAGAGGTCCCGCCGTGCCGCCGAAGCAGCAAGGAGGTCCCGCCGCACTGTCGATGCAGCAGACTGGTCCGGCCGCACCGCGGAAGCAGAAGAGATGTCCCGCCGCACCGTGGATGCAGTAGAGATGTCCTCCCGTGCCGCGGCGGCCTAGGAAAATGTCTCATAGGCAGGCGAGGACTCTTACAGGCGCATGCATGCGATCATCCATAGCCAGATGGATCAGATCTCTGGCTGGGCGAGGTTGCAGGACGACATGAAAGCCTCTTTTGAACAGGCTACCGGCGTCATCCGGCAACTAAATGAGAGCAATGCGAAGCTCCTGGCCGAGCGCGACCTGCTGAGGGCGAAGATTGTCGGAAGTGCGGAGCAGCATGAGGAGACCACTGCCTTGTTGAAGAGGACCGGCGTCATTGTCGAGAAACTTATGGACGAGAATGCCATGCTGTGCATCGAGCGCAGAAGGCTGGTGGCGGAATCAGTGGATGCTCTCAAGCAGCATCCTGAGGACAAGAAAGAGCTCACCGCCGCTCGCCGTGGAGACTAGTTCCCGCGGCCTGCAACAACGCATCAAGAAAGTAGAGATCAGCGAGCCAGATCGTTGTCTTCCTTCTTCATTTGCCCTTGTGTATTTCGGGCGTTGTCGCATGTGGCTTTTTTTAATTGTGTTCCTAAATATGTAAGACAATTATTATCCACTGTCATCGTCCTGATATTCATCATGCCTGCTATAAGCCGGGGTCGATGCTATATAGGTCCGTCAGATCTTACATCAAGATCCGTGCAAAACTTTCTTTTCAGATTTTCATTTTTCTCTCTTAAATCTCAGTCCAGTGAGACATATAGCCACCCCGTAGAACAGGGGCTCGGGCGCCACTAATGGAGACGTTGGGTGGGAGGTGCGTGGCGGGTAGAGGTCAAAGGGCTCTCCTCCCGATGAGCATGCACAGGGGTCGTATCGCACGCCTCCCATACTCAAATAGCAACCCCGTACAGCACCTCCTAGCCAATAAAAAAAGGGGACGCATGACGGCACGTAATTGGTAAGTAGAACGCCCACGGTTTCAATAATACTTGTGTTTCCAATTTGTAACGTGACAGCACTTGTTCCAAAATGACTTTGTTGATCGTTAATGTGTGCGCCTTCGCAAATCGGACCGAAAAATTACCACAACATGTTGGTGCCATGTCATGACACCATGCTAAGTTTCATGATTTTCAGGCGTGTTTCAGATTTACAGGAATTAGAAAACCAAGTTTCTCAATCTTTTCGACCAAGCCACGATGCCAAAATGTTTGAACTTCATTCCCATTTCTTGCATGGGACCTAGAAATTCACACAAGGACACACATGTGATTTTTCAACAAACTTTGGTGCACTGGAGCATGTGCTTGTAGTTCAAATTTGAATTATGCACATTAAATGCCCAGAAACTCAATTAATGCATAAAAATGCCAAACGAACCCGGAATAATTCCAAATTTAAACACGACACTCATGTACTAGTTGCATGTTCACTGTACGTAAATGTTCTAGCAATTCAAACACCATCCTTTCCCTCCGTAACACCATTTTGTCTTTCCAAACATAATGAAAAAATTAGGTATACCACAAACAGTTTACTAGAAAGAATCATGTGCGAGGCGATATAAAATATCTTGGCGCACCGTCTTGTTTGGCTTACGCAGGAAGCTTCGTCCTCTACAGTCCACCGCCCCCGCTTGAACCACACTTGCGCGCCAGTTTCTCGCGGCACCGAGCGATTTTTTTTGCCATCGTGGAAATATCTATCTCTCCGCCCCCTCCCTCCCACCAAAAGCCACATTTCCAATGTTCCTCCTTGCTTTCCAAGTTCAAACCTTCACTGTTGCTTACTAGCAGCTCAGCGTCCTCGCCAGTGACCCTTCTTCTTGCAGCGCCGCCTCCTTGCCGGCTACCCTTCTTCTTGCAGCGCCACCTCCTTGTCGGCGACCCTTCTTCTTGCAGTGCCGCCTCCTCGACGGCAACCCTTCTTCTTGTTGCGCGGCCTCCTCGCCGCTGACCCTTCTTCTTGCTGCGCGGCCTCATTGATATGGTCAGGTAATCCACACCCGACCCACACCATCCTCCTCCTTTCCCGTCCCACATGCCTCGACCGATGGCGCTACACCTTCCACCGAAATCACTGCCCCGCTCCTCAAATTAAGCATCGCCCACAGCCATTTTGCACGTAGTATAACGTGGAGCTCAGTAGCATGCGGCCGCACGCGCACACGAGGTCACTATGGCTGCCATGCGTGCCGACCGCCAGATCTTGGAGGAGCACCTCGTTCGAGGCCACCGTCGACACCGCCACGCGGTTGTCTACTTTAAAATACAGTTCATGTGTTTTCTCGAGGCCACCGCCAGTGCCTTCTAGTGATTTCTCCTCTATAATGTTAATATGCAATCTGATGTTCAGTTAACAGTTTGGTCCTCTGAAATGTAATGTTCAGTTAACACTTTGGTCCAACAATTGCTACATTTCGTAGTACTGTTCTCAAGCATTCTTTGTTTTGTTAACTGTCTTATCTTCTATTACATGTTTCTATTCTGCAATGTCGTGCTCAGTTAACTATTTTGGTTCACTTGGTCTGTTGTCCATTTAACTATTTGGTTCAGTTCTGCAATTTGATTTTCATTTGCTGTGGGTACAATTTTGTATTGTTATGCATGTGACACCAATCGAATTTGGTTGTACTCAATACATATTCTACTGATAGTATGGCAACTCTCAGTTAACCTCATCAAGATCTTCCTTATGTGTGTTGCAGGGAAACAATGGGAGACACTACGGTTTACCATCGAGCTTTGTTCAAGCATGGTCCTTTGGCTAATAGCACATTATTGTGCAGTTGCAGGAATCATTCAAATATTTAGGTTTCTTAAAATTTGGTCTTGCACATGTCGGTCCTCCTGTCAGAGGCTTAGACCCACTCTTCAACCCATTTTGCATATGGGGAAATGAGATGTCCATGAATATCAGTCAAGTCAAGAAACTCAGAAATATTGTTAGGATGAAGAAACTTGCGGTGAACAACAGCAAGATCTTTGTTTGCACAATGAAGAAGACATCAGTCAACTATAGGATGGTACTAACTCTTTTACCTTGTTTTTACCCCTTGCGCCATTTCAAAATTTATAATAGCGATTTATGCATATCATTGTTTTCAGTACTTTTCAAAGCAGTTCACCGATGATTACCTCTCAAACCGCCTACATGGTCAAGAGGTGAGGAAGGCATTCATTCAACACCGACAATACAATATTGAAGTCTTGCTGAAGAGGACGAAGGTTGGGCGGGCAATTATCCATAGCCACTAGCTTAAAGTTGCAAGGACATTCAACATCACTGAAGGCTCAATATTTGCCTTCCGCTTCTGCAGTTCCCTAGATGAGATTCATCTATCTATTTACCGTGTATGATGCTACTTTCCAAAGGTTTTTGATGTTGCATGTGAAACTTGGTGTTGTTGTGTAATGGTGTAACTGAGTGCCGAAGCTATCTGATGCAATTCGATTATGAAATCCTGGTTGTTGTTATACGGATATGAAATATCTGGTGTGTTTTATAAGAAATATCAATTTGCTTAGTACATGGATTATCAATAATAGGCTAATTACCCTACTTATTGGGGTTTTCTATTGCAGACGGTTACTCAGACAGCACCGTGGGCGATGAACTCAAACAACCCACACGATTTCTAGAAAGTAGGTGTCTTCGATCAACTAACAATGACACACGGCTTCCGGCAGCGAACTGTTTGCGTTAGGCCACCTTGCACAAACGTTTCCACACAAAGAACTGTGTGTTATATACATACGAACGGAAATGATTTTCTGGGATTCACCGTGTGGGATGTACATATGAATGAAAACAATTGGGTTTTGATGCCCCGCCAGATCGCACACGAGCCAGCCTGTGAGCTAGGATGGCCTATCCTTGATGGTTTCTGGGTCGTCTGTGAACGACCCCCCTATCGCCCACACTCACTTGGCAACGGTTCCAAACGCCGTTGCGGAAAGGGGTTAAAAACCATTTGTATAGCACGTCGCTGTACCAGTGACTTTCCATGCTAGATATATCATAGGCGGTTCCCAAACAGAAAATAAAGTTTATTCCTTTTTCCACCATACTTTCACTTTCCATGGCTAACTGTATCCACGGGTGCCTTCCATACCAACACTTTCCAAGGAATTTATTATTTGACAACATAAAGTAAATTCATTTTTCATTTCGGGACTAGGCATCCCTAATACCTTAGCCATACTCTCGTGCAATGACAAGTGAATAAACAATCATCTTGAGAATAACACATCTAGCATGGAAATATATCAGCCACCCCCTATCGTTTCATGAGCAGTACGAGCACACAAAAGAGAAATTTATTTTGAAAATTAGAGATGGCACATACAAATTTTCTTAGAACGGCAAAAGAATACCGCCATATAGGTAGGTATAGTGGACTCACACTACTGCAGGATGCTGCTAACGCGACACTACGATCAGAGACCCTTTGCCGAAACTGTATGCGATGCAATAATCGCAAACGGTGGTGTAAAAACCCGTCAAAAAAGGTGCAAAACGTTTGCAATGGCAGAGCCATCAAACACGGTTTAGATTCTAATTGCGTACGCGATGCCGGACACACGGTTAATCCATTCAAACTGTCTGCGATGAGGCAGAACAACAGAAACAGGCAGCCATAACAATGTGTGTGCGATGCAGGACACACGGTTAATCCATTCAAACTGTTTGCGATGAGGTAGAACAACAAACGGGCAGCCATATCGATGTGTGTGCGATATACGGCATACGGTTAACTCGGACGAACTGTTTTCAATTAGGGAACACAACATGAATGGTTCAACTTAACAAGATGTGTGTGATATGCGGCATACAGTTCACATGGATGAACTGTTTGCGATGAGCCAAAAGAACACAAACGAGTCGTGTAAACAAGATGTGTGTGTTACGTGGCAAACAGCCGACTCGGATGAACTGTTTGCGATGAGAAATTACAACACAGACGGTCAATGCAGTTACTTCGTGTGCGATTCTGTGTGTACACAAAACTTTGAAAAATGCAAACTAGTTGCTTGCGGTGGCGGAGTATCGCACACGATGCGTCTGCGAGTACTCGTGTGCGATGATTAGTATGTTACACATACGTTTCCTTATGTTAACATGTGTGTGAATTTGCAATATGGACAGTTAATATGCAAATGCCTTCTGGTAATCGGGCACACGCTTAAACTCAATAAACTGTGTACGATACTAATACTTTCCATGAAAATTTATGAACTTGGGTAACAGCATTTGAGTAACATATATATAGTGGTTACACTATTCGACAAAAGGAGGATATCTACATACTTAACATAGTAACAACTATCACATTTTAAGAGGCTAAGGGCCAACAACCATATGGTCCATATCTACATACTTAACATATATAGTAATAGCTAGCACATTTTAAGAGGCTGAGGGCCAACAACCACAACTATCCACTAGAAGCAGCTTGATCACGGCGACTCGGCATCTCGTCAATGAAAAGGAAGAGCCCTCCTATGCCTTGGTAGATCATGAGTATAACAGTGTCTCCAGTTTTCCAATATGGATGCATTGCCACGAGAAGCGAGAACTTGTTAATTTGAATGGTTCCATTTCTGCGGGAAATGCAGTACCTTGCAATCACTTTGGCGTCATTAGCAGGCACAAGTGTAATTTGACCACGCCGGGAAATCGATTCAGGAACTGCTACAGGGGCAATTTCTGTTGATGTGTAGAATATAAAACAATTGTAACATATCGCTGAAGATATATATAGTTTTTTTTGAGAACTGATGACAGTGAGATCCTCTCACTGCCTTTTATATTAATAAGACAAAATTAGGGGGGGTTAGAGTGTCCAGCACTGTACAAGTTACATAGGGGGGTAGATAACTAGCCTAACACAAACAGAAGGTGAAATCAAAGCAAGATATATATAGTTTATGAGCATCAACATTAAAATAAGACTTTTTACCAGCGTTTTGTGCACACAATTGGTCTTGTTCAGTGTGTGCACCATAGGTCTAACTAATCCCATCCAAAATCCAGCGTTCATACGCTGTGCTATCTTTGTCAGATTATCAACAAAGTTTATGACATGCTTCAAGTCCTTCCAATGAAATTTGGTACGCTTAGTAACATACAGATCGTTCACTATGCATCCAACATATCCTGCTTAAAAGGTGGAAAGGTATTATTTATTCAGAACATGGCAGAAGAATATATAGTGCGCATAAATTGGTAAATAGAATTTGTTACTGCCTAGGAACGGAGTCAGAATATGATATCACAATTGGTTGCTTAAATAGTGATCAATTGGTTGCTTAAATAGTAATTTGACAACAAGGAGAAAGTTGAAAGGACACTAACCTCGATCAAACTTTGATCGGCTAATGACGTTGGGGAAGTAAACATCCATGTTAATTAGACCAGGCTGTGGGCACACACTAGAATTTTATTGCCAGCTTTCAGTTCATAACACTTAGACATTTTTCTCCAAAGGTCCGCATTAAAATAGGAGTGACCATCTTTATCATGTTTTATGCTAACCGTCATTGTAAATCCACGCTGCGTTGTCAATATGACATCCTGGGAGTCATCAGCAAAGTAAAGCCCAAGATTTCCTTCTACTCATGTTCTTGCAAAGCAAAGGATGTACTGCTTGAAATGAAAATTAAGATCGTAAATTAGATATATTGAAATAACAGAGCAAGATGCAAATATGGGAGTAACTGATAGAACAGATCCATATATCTATATATATATATATAGAGAGAGAGAGATGAAAGCAAACTACAAAAATATAGAATTAAAAATAGATAATGTAACAAAGATTTGATGCAAATATATAGATAATGTAGCAACACATGGTATATGTTCACAAATTTAGGCCATGCCGACCGTGGTAGGTTGAGATTGAACATACCGAGCGCTCCCTGAAGTCATCTAGAATGGTGAGATAGAACTTCGTTTCCGACTGGCCACGACCACAATTGCCCGATTTGTGCTCGCACTGTGGACACATGAATGAGCACCCACGAATCAGCTAGAACAAAAATGGTTCCACGGCGATTTCCTCCGGTTGATTAATAGCGACGGACGGACTATGATAAGAGATGAGTGAATATTTCGCTAATTAAGTTGATTACCTTCTCCATGAGAAAATTCACGGTCCAATCCCGCAGAAAACCCCAGTCGAGCAGAGTCTAGAATGTCAGTGCACATAGGCGGCGGAAAGTAGTGGAGGCAAAATCCGGTGCCGTTTGGAGCGCGACCTATGCCCGCCGCTAACAGCCGTCGAGCTTAGGGTGCAGAGTTGCGGAGGAGTCCGCGGCGAGTGAGTGGGGACGAAGTGGGTGAGGGTTTTCTTTTCCTTTTGCATGTGTGAGTGAACACACACGGTTCGCAGAGGCGACGGAGATGAATTGTGTGCGATAGTAAATCACCGAGATTGAATGGGAATCCAAATTTCCTTTGTCCTTCATCCATGAGTTTTTTCTATGATAACATAAACCCTACTAATCACCGTGTTCAAATTTGACACTTTTCCGAGTTCATTTACAATATTTAGGGGATTATGTGCATTTCATAGGCATTAATGCACGTAATTCAAATTCAAACAATCGGTGCAAGAAAGGGTGCGCAATAATGGTCTAGAAAAACCATACTTGTGGTATTTAGTAATTTCTCAAGCCTTTTACAAGGAATGGGCAGAGATTTCAATGGAATGTGTGGCAATAGTCAACCACAAACGCGTCATTTACTGGGTTATCAACTATAGAACAATGAAATATGTGCTTGAAAAACATGACGGCTGGCATGGTGCCATGGTATGGCCTCACTGTGCCCTGGTTAAAAGCCGAGAAGGTTTGATTTATGTCGTCATGCACGCCCTTCATAAATCGAACCATCACCGAGGAAGTTCAATGCTTTTGAGAGGGAAATCACCAAGATTGAAGGGGAATCCAAATTTCCGTCCTAGTTTGTCATTCAGTTTTTTTCCAACGATCAACATACTGCCTCAAAAGCAACGTGTTCAAATTTGACATTTTCCGAACTCATTTACCATATTTAGGGGATTATGTACATTTTCTAGGCATTAATTATGCACATAATTCAAATTCAAACAATCGGTGCATGAAAAGGTGCACAAGAACGGTCTGGAAAACCATGCTCATGCTATTTAGTACATTCTCATGCCTTTTACAAGGAATGGGCAGATATTTCAAGGAAATGTGTGGCAATAGTCAACCATAAATGCGTCGTTTACTGGGTTAACAACTGTACAAAAATGAAATACATTCTTGGAAAAACATGACGCCTGGTGTGGTGCCATGGTATGACCTCACTGTGCCCTGGTAAAAATGTTGTCATGCACGCCTTTCATAAAACGAACCATCACCGAGGAAGTTTCATGGTTTCGAGGGGGAAATCACCAAGATTGAAGGGGGATCCAAATTTCCTTTGTCCTTTGTCCACGAGTTTTTTCTGTGATGAACATACAACTTGCAAATCACTGCGTTCAAATTTGGCACTTTTCCGAGTTCATTTGCCATATTTAGGGGATTATGTGCATTTCCTAGGCATTAATGCACATAATTCAAGTTCAAACAATCGGTGCATGAAAGGGTCCACAAGAACGGCTTGGAAAACCATGCTCATGCCATTTAGTAAATTCTCATGCCTTTTACAAGGAATAATGGATAGATATTTCGATGAAATGTGTGGCAATAGTCAACCACAAATGTTTGTTTGTTGGGTTTTTAACTATAGAAAAAATGAAATAAATCCCTAAAAAACATGACGCCTGGCATGGTGCCATGGTATGACCTCACCATGCCCTGGTAAAAATTTGAGAAGGTTTGGCTTATGTCGTCATGCACGCCCTTCATAAATCGAACCATCACTGAGGAAGTTCCATGCTTTCGAGAGGGAAAATCCTCAAGATTGAAGGGGAATCCAAATTTTCGTCCTAGTTTGTCATTCAGTTTTTTTCCAACGATCAACACACCGCCTCAAATGCAACGTGTTCAAATTTGACATTTTCTCGGGCTCATTTACCATATTTGGGGGATTATGTGCATTTTCTAGGCATTAATGGACATAATTCAAATTCGAACAATCGGTGCATGAAAAGGTGCACAAGAACGGTCTGGAAAACCATGCTCGTGTTATTTAGTACATTCTCATGCCTTTTACAAGGAATGGGCAGATATTTCAAGGAAATGTGTGGCAATAGTCAACCATAAAGGCGTCGTTTACTCAGTTAACAACTATACAAAAAATGAAACACATGGTTGGAAAACATGACGCCTGGCGTGGTGCCATGGTATGGCCTCACCATGCCCTGGTAAAAATTGGAGAATGTTTTCCTTATGTCGTGATGCGCGCCTTTCATAAATCGAACCATCACCGAGGAAGTTTCATGGTTTCGAGGGGGAAATCACCAAGATTGAAGGGGGGTCCAAATTTCTGTTGTCCTTTGTCCATGAGTTTTTTTTTCTACGATGAACATACAACCTGCAAATCACCGTGTTCAAATTTGGCACTTTTCCGGGTTCATTTGCCATATTTAGGGGATTATGTGCATTTCCTAGGCATTAATAAGAATAATTCAAGTTCAAACAATTGATGCATGAAAGGGTCCACAAGAACGGCCTAGAAAACCATGCTCGTGCCATTTAGTAAATTCTCATGCCTTTTACAAGGAATGGACAGATATTTCGATGAAATGTGTGGCAATAGTCAACCACAAATGTTTGTTTGTTGGGTTTTCAACTGTAGAAAAAATGAAATAAATGCTTAAAAAACATGACGCCTAGCATGGTGCCATGGTATGACCTCACCATGCCCTGGTAAAAATTTGAGAAGGTTTGGCTTATGTCGTCATGCACGCCCATCGTAAATCGAACCATCACTGAGGAAGTTCCATGCTTTCGAGAGGGAAATCCCCAAGATTGAAGGGGAATCCAAATTTTCTTTGTTCTTTGCCTTGGAGTTTTTTTCTACGACGAACATACACCCTGCAAATCATCGTGTTCAAATTTGGCATTTTTTCGGGCTCATTTACCATATTTAGGGGATTATGTGCATTTTCTAGGCATTTAGCGCATATAAATCCAATCCAGCTACAGGTGCACGGGTGTGATGTGAGGGACGTGGATTGTCGTTCGATCGCGGCGCATCCAACGGTGCACACGCGCGATCCGCGTGGCTGGGGTTCCGACCAATCATAACGCAACACAATAGGCTCAGCGCACACTGTTTCCGGAAGCGATGGAGATGAACCGTGTGCGATAATGAACGAGCAAAATTGTAAGGGAACCCAAATTTCTGTTGTCGTTTATCGTTGAGCTCATGAATACCACCGCACTGTACGGCTGCCCGGCCCCTCCGTCCCAGAGCTCTCTCCAGGCGTCGTCCATGGCACCGCGGAACACAGTAACCTGTATGGAAGCGATGGCATCTCGTCGTGCCGAGTTCATCGCCACTGGCGGCCAGACAGTTACATGGGCGGACTTTGAGGCTGCCATGGCCGAATGGGTGGTGGATCTAGAGGCGGCCAAAGCCGCATAGAAGGAGCAGAAAAGGCAGAAAGCAGTCAAGAAAAGAGAGTCACACCATCGCAAGAAAAAAGAGGCCGCACGCCATGGTGAGGAGAGCTTGGCGGAGATCGAAGCACGGTGGACTGCCGCCTACAAGCCCGGGAAGGAGAACGTCGGCGTCTGGCCAGCATTCCCTGGTGGCAGCATGTGAGAAGTAGTTTAAATTTGTAGTATTAGAGCAAATTACCAGTGGTACTTTAAGTTTGTAGTATTAACGTACAATGTCGGTAAGAGCGTCCTTTGAGGGCTTTGAGCGTTGATTAGCATGTGTGCCTGTGTGCGTTTTTTGCGTTAATCATTAGAAGATCACAAAACACACGGTTTCTATGCCGTACCCCTTTGCGTTTTTTTGCGTTAATGACCCATAAGTCAGTTACCTGTGCGATATTTCCTAATAAACCAGGCGTACCATTTACCGAAAAAAATCAAGTACACGTGTACATTTTTTTGGAGACGGGATCTGACAACTTTCTTTTTTCTTGCACACGAGTATTTTACGTGCTTCGTCTGCATTGTGTGTTTCCCCCACCCAAGTTTCAAGTTTCACACCGAAATTTTCATTAGGCGCGCGATTTCTGAATTTATTCCTCCAATCACATCCTCTTCCCCTCAGTATCCCCCCTCCCTCGCACCTCCCCCTACCAGCATCTCAAACCACCGCCGCCGCAACCACAGCTTCAACCACATCTGCGTTCTACTTAGATCCAGTCAGTTAACCCATCGATCTCTATCATGTCCCCGGCCTGATTGCTTAAATGGCGCTTGCGAAACATCCTCATGCCTCCAAATACCCCCCCCCCCCCCGCCAGGAGCTGCTGGCGGTCCATGGCGCGATGGCCGCTGTGCGTGTTGACCGGGAGGAACACCTCACCTCCGCCGCCGCCGACATGGTGCAGGCTCTGGCCCAGATGAAGTCCCCCAGCGACTACCCCCCAGGACTTAACAGGTAAGATCTGACCAGCTAAATCTTACCAATACCACTTGCAATGGCTATGATTTGTACGGTTGATGTATTAAGCATGTTCTTGCCTTGTTTATTTCAGTACTGCACAATGTGTGATGTTCAAATATTACCGTGTCCAGCTCAATTTCACCAATACCAGCAACAAACTTACAATACATGACTCAGGATATCACAAGAGATGCTGCCCATTTGCTATTTTTAGTGGATGTTAACCCTGTTGTACTTAACATGCCTGTCCATGTACTAACGCAGGGTCATAACAGTCGATGCTTTTGTTTGCCGTCGAGGTGAGCTGCATCCCATGTCTTACAGTATTTCACATAATTTGTGCAATTGCAGTTTAACTTCTACCATTTACTGGTTGCCTGTAGGTACCTATGACAGTGGCACTGATCCACGCTTCGACCCGGAGGAACAGCTCGCCTCCACTGTTGCTGACTTTGGGCGAGCTCTGGCCAAGATGAAGTGCCCCAGCAACTACCTCTCAGGACTTACCAAGTAAGTACTCACCAGTTCAATACCAATACCAGTTGCAATTAATGGCTATGTTCTGTACGGTCGATCTATTAAGCATGTTCTAGTAAACATGCCTAACACGCTTTTGCTACTTTCCCTACCTTTTTATAGACACCTGGGCCATTCTCTGCTCTAGCAGCACCTACCTTGTGATGTTTAACTATGCCAATTGCATTTTTATCAGTACCGGTCTCAATGTCTATTGAACCTGTTGCAATTAACAGTTGAATTCATTTTTAAACAGTTGTATTTCAATGGCTACAAACTTACAAAGCATGACTTAGGATGTTGTTAAGCCTGTTGCAATTAACAGTTGTATCCATTTTTAAATCTGTCCATTTGCTACCATGCTACTCTCCGCAATGAAGATATACCAGAGATGCTACCCCATTTGCTATTTTTGGTGGATGCTAACCCTGTTGTACTTAACATGCTTGTCCATGTACTTACGCAGGGTCATAACGGCTGATGTTGTTGTTTGCCGTCGAGGTTAGCTCCATCCCATGCTTACAGTATTTCACATCATTTGTGCAATTGCAGTTTAACTTCTACCATTTACTGGTTGCCTGTAGGTACACATGTTAGTGGCACTGATCCACGCTTCGACCCAGAGGAACAGCTCGCCTCCGCCGCCGCTGACTTTGGGCGGGCTCTGGCCAAGATGAAGTGCCCCAGCAACTACCTCTCAAGACATACCAAGTATGTACCCACCAGTTCAATCTTACCAATACCATTTGCAATTAATGGCTATGTTTTGTACTGTCGATGTGTTAAGCATGTTGTAGTAAACATGCCTAACACGTTTGAGCTATTTTCCCTACCTTTTTATAGATAACTGGGCCATTATCTGCTCTGGCAGCACCTGCCCTATGATGTTTAACTCTGCCAATTGCATTTTTATCAGTACTGGTTTCAATGGCCATTAAGCCTATTGCAATTAATAGTTGTATCCATTTTTAAAGAGTTGTATTTCTGTAGCGATCCGACCTCAGATGGTCAAATCTCTCTGCATAAGTGTCACCCCTGGATCGGTAATGCTGACACACACAGTACTTGAAGGATTTATAACAGAGTGCAATCACACACTTATTACATCGAATGTCTCAAAAGAGAACTTATTACAATAATATGGCTTAAGGCCATCTAAATAAAATAATTGCGGAAGCATCGAAGGTAAAAATGAGTCCATCAACTCCAACGGCATAGCTGAGTGCACGACAACGACCTAGCGCACCTTACTCTTCGTCTGAAAAGTCTGCAACATAATACGTTGCAGCCCGGAATGGGTTAGCACATGCAATACGCTGGCAAAATAACACTGTAGAGCAATCAACAAGATAAATGCTAACACTACATGCATATATGGCTGGTGGAGGCTCTACGGTTGTCATGTTTTTGCGAAAAGCCATTTTTCCTACAACAAAGGAATATATTTTGTTTAACTATCATGGTAGTTGATATACATTGAGAAGGTTCCTCCAACTCAATCCCAATTAAACAGTATTAATAACCCAACAAAGTTTAATTTAGAGTGATGAGATCAACATGATAATTCAAGAACCAGATACTCAAGATGTCCATAACCAGGGACATGGCTAACCATGATTAGTTTGTACACTCTATAGAGGTTTGTGCACTTTTCCCCACAAGACTCGATCTCCTCCATTGAATTTCTCGCACTACATGTTGTTTGAGAAACGGATGATCGAGACACAGTCTTTCCGAAGCATTAACTCTTTACTCTGGGTAGACAGTTACACCTACTTTCCCCTACATCTGCTAGCCTACAATTGAAAGAGGTCACATAACATACTCAACTATGCCAGAGCCCATAATGGATTGTGGCTGCACACGAAAGTTTCTAGCATGAATAATTTTATGATCCCTTTGAGCCTGGGTGGCGAACCGTAGGATGATCACACGGGTACTCCGGGATATCCTAGGACAACACTGGATTCTCCAGGTGCCCGCAACCAATCCACCCAAATGTGTATTAAAGTAGCCACCTTAAGTTAACCATTAATTTACATCTCTCACATCTGTCATGGATCACTCAACCCAAACCACGTCTACGAGCATAGTATATCAGTATAAGCATAACGTAGAAGTAACTCCCAACGGTTTGATATAAAAGGCAATAGGTTCTACCTCATCATCTACTTCCCAATACCCACATGTTAAGCAGATCCTACTCATGCAATGTTTGAGGGTTGAAACTAATGCATAAAAACTGGGTAATAAAGGGATATGATCAAAGTGTTACTTGCCTTGCTGACAATCTGCAAACCCTAGAGACTCGTAGTAGCACGCTTCGCACTCTGGAAATTCTATCACAAACAAACAATAGCATACATAAGCACTCAAGCATAGATGCAAGGGTAAAACTCAGATAAGAAAGATCCCAACTGAAAGTTCAACTCAAGAGCTTTGATTTGCAAAAAGAATCAATCGAATCGGAGTTACGGAACTGAAACTATGATCCAAAGAAATTCGAATTCAAATCTGCTTGAAAAAATTTTAAATTGTCAAAATCATGTTCAAGTTGATTAACTAGAAATAGGGGTTCGAGACGAAGATTTTGGCGTTGGTTTCACTGGATTTGGACGAACGGTTAAAAAGTTGCGAGGGTTTGAAGATCAGGTGCTAATCCGTGATAAAAATAATCGCGGATAGGTCCCTGGCTGAAAATAAAATAAAAAGAAAAAGACTAACGAACGAGCGTTTGTTATCAGAGACGAACGAACGCGTTCGCGAACAGAGGCGTTTGGGCGAACGTCCGCTAAATAAACCGATCGGAAAACCGAGAAAACCCTAACCCTAAAAAAACCGATCTAACCCAAAAAAACCGACGGCGGCGGCGAGATCTGATGGCGGCGCTGCGGCGGCGGGGTCAGCGGGCGATGGCGCGGCGAGGCGGAGCGGCAGCGGCGAGCGCGGGCGGCAGTGGCGGCGTGGCGCGGGCGGCGGTGGTGCGGCGCGCGCTGGGTGGGGAGGCGAGGGGACTCCGACGGCGGCTTATAAAGGCCTCGGGGGGCTCCGGCGGCGGCTTATAAAGGCCTTGGGGGGGCTCCGGCGGCGGCTTATAAAGGCCTCGGGGGGGCTCCGACTTGGGCGAGGGGGCTCGCGGGCGGCGGCGATCCGGACTCCTCGCCGGAGTCCGGCGCAGGCATGGGCGGCCTGAGCTTCTGAAGAACTAAACGCAAATGCTCCTTGTGCTCCTCTTCATTCTTCGAGTACACCAAAATATCATCAATGAACACCACGAAAAACTTATCCAAGAACTCCATAAACACCTTATTCATCATACTCATGAAATAGGCAAGAGCATTAGTCAATCCAAATGACATAACCATATACTCGTATAGCCCGTATCTTGTGGTAAAGGTTGTCTTAGGTATATCCTGTTCTCGGATCTTCAGCTGGTGGTATCCCGATCGCAGATCAATCTTGGAAAATACTTTAGCTCCTTGCAGCTGGTCAAACAAATCGTTGATCATCGGTAGTGGGTACTTGTTCTTGATCGTCACTTCATTCAATGCACGATAGTCAACAACCATTCTCAAAGAACCATCCTTCTTTTCAACCAAAAGCACTGGGGATCCCCACGGTGACGAACTTCGTCGAATGTAACCCTTCTCCAATAACTCCTTAATCTGCTTCTTAATCTCCCCCAGTTCATTTCCGGGCATCCGGTATGGTCTCTTTGGTAACGGCCCGATGCCTGGCAACAACTCTATCAAAAACTCAATGTCTCGATCCGGCGGCATGCCTGGTAGTTCCTCTGGAAATACATCTGGGTAATCCTTCACTACAGGCACTTCCTCCTGAACAACTCCTGAGAGGGAATTTACTTGGGTCCTTCTTGGCGCATGCCTGGATACATACTTAATCCTTTTTCCCTCCGGGGTGGTGAGCAGAATTGACTTAATGGCGCAATCGATGTTTCCCCCATACATCGATAGCCAATCCATGCCTAGTATCACATCCAATCCTTGTGACTCCAGAACTACTAGGTCTGAGGGGAAAACATGACTACGTATGGTCAATGGCATCTGAAAACATCCTTTGCTTGCCATATACTCTGCTCCTGGCGAGCTTACTAACATAGGTGTCCTAAGAACTTTGGTGGGCAACTTATACTTATCCACAAATCCCCTTGATATGTATGAGTGTGATGCACTAGTATCAAAAAGAACGATTGCAGTAAATGACTTAACCAAAAACTTACCTATAACTGGATCTGGCTGCTCTTCAACCTCCTCCACGTTAACGTGGTTCACTTGTCCCCTGTTGAAAGGGTTGGGCTTCTTCGCAGAACTTCCATTGCCATTTCCATTCTTTGCTTCAGAACACTCGGTGGCGTAGTGTCCAGTCTTCCCGCACTTGAGACAAGTAAACTGACTTAGATCCTTCTTGGTGGGCGTTGCTGGGTTGGAACGGTTCTGGCTGCTGCTTCCTCCATTCCCATTCCCATTCTTGGGGCCACTATGATTATGCGAACTTCCTCCATTGTGAGTGTGGCCTCCATGGTTGTGGTGAGTGTGTCCTCCCGAGTTCGGGGTAAAACGAGGTTTCTGCTGAGCTCCTGAATTGTACTTCCCTTCTCCATACTTCCTTTTGCGGCTCTCTATCTCCTGCTACTTGCCTTCTATCATAAGAGCCCTGTCTACCAACTCCTGGTAGTTAGCAAATGTTGCCACCATCAACTGCATGCTTAGTTCATCATTCAGCGCTTCCATAAACTTCTCCTGCTTCGCGGTGTCTGCACATCATCCGGGGAATAGCGACCTAACTTACTGAACTCATCCACGTACTGCCCCACAGTATGATTTCCCTGGCGTAAGTTGTGAAACTCACGCTTCTTCATGCTCATGGCTCCAGTTGAGACATGGGATGTGCGGAACGCTTGCTGAAATTGGTCCCAAGTGACATTGGCTCTGGGGAAAGTGGTTGTGTAATTCTCCCACCATGAGGCTGTGGATCCATCCAATTGATGTGCGGCAAAACGCACCTTCTCAGCATCTGTGCAACCTGCGGTGGTCAACTCCCTTCCAGTCCTGCGTAGCCAGTCATCAGCAACAATCAGCTCAGTGCTACTAGAAAACACCGGCGGATTCAACCTTAGAAAATGGGCTAAGTTGTCAACTGGAGGTGGTGGCGGTGGGTTGTTGTTGTTGTTGCCTTGGTTTTGGACTAATAGTTGCATCAAGGCATTCTGCTGTTGGATCAACTGAGTGAGCTCCGGCGGGAAGACAAATCCGGGGTCACGTCTTGGAGGCATCTGGTGGGTCTAGAGAGGAGAGATTAGAATAGAGTGAGGTCTAGTGAGAAAACACTAACCATATGCACATGAGACAAACACATATAACACACCACTCAATTCAAACAAGGGCATACAAACGATCTATCTATCGATACAAAATACTCGAACTACTACTATGTACATGGGGGAATACTACTAATAATATGGTGGTTGACTAGAAGTTTTGATCGGTGGAAGACTCCATAATATCCGCTCCAGCTTCGTCTTCGTAATCATCATCACTACTGTCGGGGTCGGAGTCGGTGTCGTCGATGATGATGTAGTCCTTGGGATGGTCGTCATCTCCTTCTGGCGCGGGGTCTCCCATGAATACTCCTAGCTTCCTCGTCAGGTCGTCATTCTTTTCTACTAGTATTTTGATTTCCTCCTCGTATCCGTCGCGTGTAGACTTGAGTTCCTCTTCAAGCTCCATGTTCCTGGTCATCACCTTCTTCAGATCCATCATGCTTGCGCACATTTGGTTCTCCTGGCGACGAATGTGCTGGTTTAACTCCTGGATGAAAGCTGCAATAGACCTGTCCCTCCTGGTGTTGATCATCTCCCACTGTTCATCTCGGTGCCCACATATCTGGTAGATGGTGTCCTTAAGATCCTTGTGATAGACTTCGCCGATGCGTCCCATGGCCATGTGAGCTGCCATGCTCTTTCCTAGACTCCAGGTTGGTGCATCAAAGGAAAACTCTATGGGCTCAGTAACTGGCGTGAATGTCCTTCCTGGAACATGAACTCGAATCATCCAACGCTCCTCTTCTGGTAAAGTGGCGGTGTAGGTCCCGGTGAAGCTTGTTATTCCGATGTTCAGGTACCTAGTGACTTCCTTCAAATGTCGTCCAAAAGGTGTGTCTTCATCCGGTTGAGCAAACTTGTTCCTTGGGTCCCCCATCTATAGAGTGGAAAATGGAGAGGAGTCAGAAATGAGTAGAGAAAACTGACCTATGGCTTACCTTATTGGTCATGTCCTACAATCAGCATGTGCTTTGATACCATCTTGTAGCGATCCGACCTCAGACGGTCAAATCTCTGTGCATAAGTGTCACCCCTGGATCGGTAATGCTAACACACACAATACTTGAAGGATTTATAACAGAGTGTAATCACACACTTATTACATCGAATGTCTCAAAAGAGAACTTATTACAATAATATGGCTTAAGACCATCTAAATAAAATAACTGTGGAAGCATCGAAGGTAAATGAGTCCATCAACTCCAACGGCATAGCTGAGTGCACGACAACGACCTAGCGCACCTTACTCTTCATCTGAAAAGTCTGCAACATAATACGTTGCAGCCCGGAACGGGTCAGCACATGCAATATGCTGGCAAATTAACACTGTAGAGCAATGAACAAGATAAATGCTAACACTACATGCATATATGGCTGGTGGAGGCTCTACGGTTGTCATGTTTTTGCGAAAAGCCAATTTTTTCCTACAACAGAGGAATATATTTTGTCTAACTATCATTGTAGTTGATATACATTGAGAAGGTTCCTCCAACTCAATCGCAATTAAACAGTATTAATAACCCAACAAAATTAAATTTAGAGTGATGAGATCAACATGATAATTCAAGAACCAGATACTCAAGATGTCCATAACCGGGGACATGGCTAACCATGATTAGTTTGTACACTCTGCAGAGGTTTGCGCACTTTTCCACACAAGACACGATCTCCTCCATTGAATTTCTCGCACTACATGTTGTTTGAGAAACGGATGATCGAGACACAGTCTTTCCGAAGCATTAACTCTTTACTCTGGGTAGACAGTTACACCTACTTTCCCCTACATCTGCTAGCCTACCACTGAAAGAGGTCACACAACATACTCAACTATGCCAGAGCCCATAATGGCTTGTGGCTGCACACAGAAGTTTCTAGCATGAATAATCTTATGATCCCTTTGAGCCTGGGTGGCGAACCGTAGGATGATCACACGGGTACTCCGGGATATCCTAGGACAACACTGGATTCTCCAGGTGCCCGCAACCAATCCACCCAGATGTGTATTAAAGTAGCCACCTTAAGTTAACCATTAATTTACATCTCTCACATCTGTCATAGATAACTCAACCCAAACCACGTCTACGAGCATAGCATAGCAGTATAAGCATAACGTAGAAGTAACTCCCAAGGGTTTGATATAAAAGGCAATAGGTTCTACCTCATCATCTACTTCCCAATACCCACATGTTAAGCAGATCCTACTCATGCAATGTTTGAGGGTTGAAACTAAGGCATAAAACTGGGTAATAAAGGGGTATGATCAAAGTGTTACTTGCCCTGCTGACGATCCACAAACCCTAGAGACTCGTAGTAGCACGGTTCGCACTCCGGAAATTCTATCGCAAACAAACAATAGCATACATAAGCACTCAAGCATAGATGCCAGCGTAAAACTCAGATAAGAAAGATCCCAACTGAAAGTTCAACTGAAGAGCTTTGATTTGCAAAAAGAATCAATCGAATCGAAGTTACGGAACTGAAACTATGATCAAAAGAAATTCGAATTTAAATCTGCTTGAAACCAAATTTTAATTTGTCAAAATCATGTTCAAGTTGGTTAACTGGAAAGAGGGGTTCGAGACGAAGATTTTGGCGTTGGTTGCACTGGATTTGGACAAACGGTTAAAAAGTTGCGAGGGTTTGAAGATCAGGGGCTAATCTGCGATAAAAATAATCACGGATAGGTCCCTAGCCGAAAATAAAAGAAAAAGAAAAAGACTAACGAACGAACGCTTGTTATTAGAGACGAATGAACGAACGCGTTCGCGAACAGAGGCGTTCGGGCGAACGTCCGCTAAATAAACTGATGGGAAAACCGAGAAAACCCTAACCCTAAAAAAACCGATCTAACCCAAAAAACCGACGGCGGCGGCGGTTTTTACCGGTCCTTTGAGAAAACCGGCGGCGGGGAGATTCGGCGGCGGGGCTGCGGCGGCGCGGCGCAGGGCAGCGGCGCGGCGAGGCGGAGCGGCGGCGGCGAGCGCGGGCGGCAACGGCATCGGCGGCGAGGCGTGGGCAGGCGGCGGCGCTGGCGGTGGTGGTGCGGCGCGGGGTTGGGTGGGGAGGCGAGGGGGCTCCGGCGGCGGCTTATAAAGGCCTCGGGGGGGCTCCGACTTGGGCGAGGGGGCGAGCGGGCGATGGCGATCCGGACTCCTTGCCGGAGTCCGGCGCGGACACGGGCGGCGCGAGGCGGTGGCGGCGGCTGGGCCGGCCCAGTGCGGCGCGCGACTTTTTTTATAAAATATTCCGCCGAAGAAAAATCCTAAATAAATATTAAAATTCCAAAATTGCCAAAAACAATTTTCACCGTCTAAAGAAAATATTTAGAACAAAGTGAACATTTTTGTGGCCTAAAAATGCAATTTTGAAAAATGCATATTTTTCTAATTCAAATAAAATCTCGAATAAAATATAAATAAAATATTTATTTGATTTTAACATTTCTCCTCCAATATTTATTTTATTTTGGAGAAGTCATTTTATCCCCTCTCTTTATTTTGGATATTTAAAATATTCGGAGAGAAAAAATATTGAAACCAAAATGATCCTTTTTTCAAATTTGAGGAAAATTCAAATATGAAAATAGTTGCTTAAGATTTCTAGGATCGCAAACGAAACGCGAATAAAATATGATATGCATATGATGACCTATGTATAACATCCAAATTGAAAATTGGGATGTTACAATTTCAATGGCTACAAACTTACAAAACATGAATTAGGATGTTGTTAAGCCTGTTGCAATTAACAGTTGTATCCATTTTTTTAATCCGTCCATTTGCTACCGTGCTACTCTTTTGAAATGAAGATATCACTACAGATGTTGCCGTTTTATTACCATTTGCTATTTTTGGTGGATGTTAACCCTATTGTAGTTAACATTGGTTTTCCATGTACTTACACAGGGCTACAATGGGCGATAATGTTGTTTGCCATCAGGTTAGCTGCATCACATGTATTATACACCATCTATTCCTAAATATAAGTATTTTTAGAGATTCCAATATATACTACATAAGGAGTGCTACCTCTTGAGCATGCGTTGGTTTTCCCTTGAAGAGGAAAGGGTGATGCAGCAAAGTAGCGTAAGTATTTCCCTTAGTTTTTGAGAACCAAGGTATCAATCCAGTAGGAGATAACATGCAAGTCACCTAGTACCTGCACAAACAATCAAGAACCTTGCAACCAACGCGATAAAGGGGTTGTCAATCCCTTCACGGTCACTCGCAAAAGTGAGATCTAATAAAGATAATAAGATAAATATTTTTGGTATTTTTTGTTGTATAGATTGGAAAGTAAAGATTGCAAAATAAAATAAATAAGAAACTAGAATTGTAGATCGGAAACTTATATGATGTAAAATAAAAGATTATATGATGGAAAATAGACCCGGGGGCCATAGGTTTCACTAGTGACTTCTCTCAAGATAGCATATATTATGGTGGGTGAACAAATTACTCCCGAGCAATTGATAGAAGAGCGCATAGTTATGAGAATATCTAGGCAAGGATCATGAATATAGGCATCACGTCTGTGTCAAGTAGACCGAAATGATTCTGCATCTACTACTATTACTCCACACATCGACCGCTATCCA
The DNA here is from genome assembly GCF_018294505.1 of Triticum aestivum. Classification (NCBI taxonomy): domain Eukaryota; kingdom Viridiplantae; phylum Streptophyta; class Magnoliopsida; order Poales; family Poaceae; genus Triticum; species Triticum aestivum. The sequence goes on from NC_057811.1 coordinate 145,098,367, forward strand.
GCATGCATCTAGAGTATTAAGTTCATAAGAACAGACTAATGCATTAAGCAAGATGACATGATGTAGAGGGATAAACTCAAGCAATATGATATAAACCCCATCTTTTTATCCTCGATGGCAACAATGCAATACGTGCCTTGCTACCCCTACTGTCACTGGGAAAGGACACCGCAAGATTGAACCCAAAGCTAAGCACTTCTCCCATTGCAAGAAAGATCAATCTAGTAGGCCAAACTAAACCGATAATTCGAAGAGACTTGCAAAGATATCAAATCATGCATATAAGAATTCAGAGAAGAACCAAATATTATTCATAGATAAACTTGATCATAAATCCACAATTCATCGGATCTCGGCAAACACACCACAAAAGAGTATTACATCGAATAGATCTCCAAGAACATTGAGGAGAACTTTGTATTGAGAACCAAAGAGAGAGAAGAAGCCATCTAGCTATAACTATGGACCCGAAGGTCTGTGGTAAACTACTCACACATCATCGGACAGGCTATGGTGTTGATGTAGAAGCCCTCCGTGATCGATTCCCCCTCCGGCAGATCGCCGGAAAAGGCCCCAAGATGGGATCTCACGGGTACAGAAGGTTGCGGCGGTGGAAAAGTGGTTTCGTGGCTCCCCCTGATGTTTTTAGGGTATGAGAGTATATATAGGTGAAAGAAGTGTTGGGGAACGTAGTAATTTCAAAAATTTCCTATGCACACGCAAGATCATGGTGATGCATAGCAACGAGAGGGGAGAGTGTTGTCCACGTACCCTCGTAGACCGAAAGCGGAAGCGTTAACACAACGCGGTTGATGTAGTCGTACGTCTTCACGATCCGACCGATCAAGTACCGAACGCACGGCACCTCCGAGTTCAGCACACGTTCAGCTCGATGACGTCCCTCGAACTCCGAGTTCAGCCGAGTGTTGAGGGAGAGTTTCGTCAGCATGATGGCGTGGTGACGATGATGATGTTCTACCGACGCAGGCTTCGCCTAAGCACCGCTACGATATTATCGAGGTGTAATATGGTGGAGGGCGGCACCGCACACGGCTAAGAGATCAATGATCAATTGTGTGTCTAGAGGTGCCCCCCTGCCCCCGTATATAAAGGAGTAAGGGGGGGTTCATCCGGCCAAGGGGAGAGGCGCGCCAGGAGGAGTCCTACTCCTACCGGGAGTAGGACTCCCCCCTTTTCCATGTTGGACTAGGAGAGAGAGGGGGAAGAGGTGGAGGGGAGGAAGGAAGGGGGGCGCCGCCCCCTTCTCCTTGTCCTATTCAGACTGGGGGAGGGGCGTGCGGCCCTGCCCTGGCCTCCTCTCCTCTCTTCCACCTAGGCCCACTAAGGCCCATTAAGTTACCGGGGGGTTCCGGTAACCTCCCGGTACTCCGGAAAAATCCCGATTTCACCCGGAACACTTCCGATATCCAAACATAGGCTTCCAATATATCAATCTTTATGTCTCGACCATTTTGAGACTCCTCGTCATGTCCGTGATCACATCCTGGACTCCGAACAACCTTCGGTACATCAAAACATATAAACTCATAATATAACTGTCATCGTAACGTTAAGCGTGCGGACCCTACGGGTTCGAGAACTATGTAGACATGACCGAGACACCTCTCCGGTCAATAACCAATAGCGGAACCTGGATGCTCATATTGGCTCCCACATATTCTACAAAGATCTTTATCGGTCAGACCGCATAACAACATACGTTGTTCCCTTTGTCATCGGTATGTTACTTGCCCGAGATTCGATCGTCGGTATCTCAATACCTAGTTCAATCTCGTTTCCGGCAAGTCTCTTTACTCGTTCCGTAATACATCATCTCGTAACAAACTCATTAGTTGCAATGCTTGCAAGGCTTAAGTGATGTGCATTACCGAGAGGGCCCAGAGATACCTCTCCGACAATCGGAGTGACAAATCCTAATCTCGAAATACGCCAACCCAACAAGTACCTTCGGAGACACCTGTAGAGCACCTTTATAATCACCCAGTTACGTTGTGACGTTTGGTAGCACACAAAGTGTTCCTCCGGTAAACGGGAGTTGCATAATCTCATAGTCATAGGAACATGTATAAGTCATGAAGAAAGCAATAGCAACATACTAAACGATCGAGTGCTAAGCTAACGGAATGGGTCAAGTCAATCACATCATTCTCCTAATGATGTGATCCTGTTAATCAAATGACAACTCATGTCTATGGCTAGGAAACATAACCATCTTTGATCAACGAGCTAGTCAAGTAGAGGCATACTAGTGACACTCTGTTTGTCTATGTATTCACACATGTATCAAGTTTCCAGTTAATACAATTCTAGCATGAATAATAAACATTTATCATGATATAAGGAAATAAATAATAACTTTATTATTGCCTCTAGGGCATATTTCCTTCAGTCTCCCACTTGCACTAGAGTCAATAATCTAGTTCACATCGCCATGTGATTTAACATCAATAGTTCACATCACCATGTGATTAACACCCATAGTTCACATCGTCATGTGACCAACACCCAAAGGGTTTACTAGAGTCAGTAATCTAGTTCACATCGCTTATGTGATTAACACCCAAAGAGTACTAAGGTGTGATCATGTTTTGCTTGTGAGATAATTTTAGTCAACGGGTCTGTCACATTCAGATCCGTAAGTATTTTGCAAATTTCTATGTCTACAATGCTCTGCCCGGAGCTACTCTAGCTAATTGCTCCCTCTTTCAATATGTATCTAGACCGAGACTTAGAGTCATCTAGATTAGTGTCAAAACTTGCATCGACGTAACCCTTTACGACGAACCTTTTGTCACTTCCATAATCGAGAAACATATCCTTATTCCAGTAAGGATAATTTTGACCGCTGTCCAGTGATCTACTCCTAGATCACTATTGTACTCCCTTGCCAAAATCAGTGTAGGGTATACAATAGATCTGGTACACAGCATGGCATACTTTATAGAACTTATGGCCGAGGCATAGGGAATGACTTTCATTCTTTTTCTATCTTCTGCCGTGGTCGGGCTTTGAGTCTTACTCAATTTCACACCTTGTAACACAGGCAAGAAACTCTTTCTTTGACTGTTCCATTTTGAACTACTTCAAAATCTTGTTAAGGTATGTACTCATTGAAAAAACTTATCAAGCGTCTTGATCTATCTCTATAGATCTTGATGCTCAATATGTAAGCAGCTTCACCGAGGTCTTTCTTTGAAAAACTCCTTTCAAACACTCCTTTATGCTTTGTAGAATAATTCTACATTATTTCCGATCAACAATATGTCATTCACATATACTTATCAGAAATGTTGTAGTGCTCCCACTCACTTTCTTGTAAATACAGGCTTCACCGCAAGTCTGTATAAAACTATATGCTTTGATCAACTTATCAAAGCGTATATTCCAACTCCGAGATGCTTGCACCAGTCCATAGATGGATCGCTGGAGTTTGCATATTTTGCTAACACCTTTAGGATTGACAATACCATCTGGTTGCATCATATACAACTCTTCTTTAATGAATCCATTAAGGAATGCAGTTTTGTTTATCCATTTGCCAGATTTCATAAAATGCGGCAATTGCTAACATGATTCGAACAGACTTAAGCATCACCGCGAGTGAGAAAATCTCATCGTATTCAACACTTTGAACTTTGTCAAAAACCTTTTTCCGACAAGTCTAGCTTTGTAGATAGTAACACTACTATCAGCGTCCGTCTTCCTCTTGAAAATCCATTTATTTTTTATGGCTCGCCGATCATTGGGCAAGTCAATCAAAGTCCATACTTTGTTCTCATACATGGATCCCATCTCAGATTTCATGGCCTCAAGCCATTTTGCGGAATCTGGGCTCACCATCGCTTCTTCATAGTTCGTAGGTTCGTCATGGCCTAGTAACATAACCTCCAGAACAGGATTACCGTATCACTCTGGTGCGGATCTTACTCTGGTTGAACTACGAGGTTCAGTAACAACTTGATCTAAAGTTTCATGATCATCATCATTAACTTCCTCACTAATTGGTGTAGGTGTCACAGGAACCGGTTTTCTGTGATGAACTACTTTCCAATAAGCGATGAGGTACAGTTACCTCATCAAGTTCTACTTTCCTCCCACTCACTTTTTTCGAGAGAAACTCCTTCTCTAGAAAGGATCTATTCTTAGCAACGAATGTCTTGCCTTCGGATCTGTGATAGAAGGTGTACCCAACTGTCTCCTTTGGGTATCCTATGAAGACACATTTCTCCGATTTGGGTTTGAGCTTATCAGGATGAAACCTTTTCACATAAGCATCGCAACCCCAAACTTTAAGAAACGACAACTTTGGTTTCTTGCCAAACCACAGTTCATAAGATGTCGTCTCAACGGATTTAGATGGTACCCTATTTAACGTGAATGCAGCTGTCTCTAATGCATAACCCCAAAACGATAGTGGTAGATCGGTAAGAGACATCATATATCGCACCATATCTAATAAAGTACGGTTACGATGTTCGGACACACCATTACACCGTGGTGTTCCAGGTGGCGTGAGTAGTGAAACTATTTCACATTGTTTTAACTGAAGGCCAAACTCGTAACTCAAATACTCTTCTCCACGATCAGATCGTAGAAACTTTATTTTCTTGTTACGATGATTTTCCGCTTCACTCTGAAATTATATGAACTTTTCAAATGTTTCAGACTTCTGTTTCATTAAGTAGATATACCCATATCTGCTCAAATCATCTGTGAAGGTCAGAAAATAATGATACCTGCTACGAGCCTCAATATTCATCGGACCACATACATCTGTATGTATGATTTCCAACAAATCTGTTGCTCTCTCCATAGTTCCGGAGAACGGCGTTTTAGTCATCTTGCCCATGAGGCACGGTTCGCAAGCATCAAGTGATTCATAATCAAGTGATTCCAAAATCCCATCAGTATGGAGTTTCTTCATGCGCTTTACACCAATATGACCTAAACGGCAGTGCCACAAATAAGTTGCACTATCATTATTAACTTTGCATCTTTTGGCTTCATTATTATGAATATGTGTATCACTACGATCGAGATCCAACAAACCATTTTATTGGGTGTATGACCATAGAAGGTTTTATTCATGTAAACAGAACAACAATTATTCTCTAATTTAAATGAATAACCGTATTGCAACAAACATGATCAAATCATATTCATGCTCAATGCAAACACCAAATAACACTTATTTAGTTTCAACACTAATCCCGAAAGTATAGGGAGTGTGCGATGATGATCATATCAATCTTGGAACTACTTCCAACACACATCGTCACCTCGCCTTTTACTAGTCTCTGTTTATTCTGCAACTCCCGTTTCGAGTTACTACTCTTAGCAACTGAACCAGTATCAAATACCGAGGGGTTTCTATAAACACTAGTTAAGTACACATCAATAACATGTATATCCAATATACCTTTGTTCACTTTGCCATCCTTCTTATCCACCAAATTGTTGGGGTAGTTCCCCTTCTAGTCACCAGTCCCTTTGCAGTAGAAGCACTTAGTCTCAGGCTTAGGACCAGACTTAGGCTTCTTCACTTGAGCAGCAACTTGCTTGTCGTTCTTCTTGAAGTTCCCCTTCTTCCCTTTGCCCTTTTCTTGAAACTAGTGGTCTCGTCAACCATCAACACTTGATGTTTTTCTTGATTTCTACCTTCGTCGATTTCAGCATCACGAAGACCTCGGGAATTACTTTCGTCATCCCTTGCATACTATAGTTCATCACGGAGTTCTACTAACTTGGTGATGGTGACTAGAGAATTCTGTCAATCACTATTTTATCTGGAAGATTAACTCCCACTTGATTCAAGCGATTGTAGTACCCAGACAATCTGAGCACATGCTCACTGCTTGAGCTATTCTCCTCCATCTTTTAGCTATAGAACTTGTTGGAGACTTCATATCTCTCAACTCGGGTATTTTCTTGAAATATTAACTTCAACTCCTGGAACATCTCATATGGTCCATGACGTTCAAAACGTCTTTGAAGTCCCGATTCTAAGCCGTTAAGCATGGTGCACTAAACTATCAAGTAGTCATCATATTGAGCTAGCCAAACGTTCATAACGTCTGCATCTGCTCCTGTAATAGGTCTGTCACCTAGCGGTGCATCAAGGACATAATTCTTCTGTGCAGCAATGAGGATAATCCTCAGATCACGGATCCAATCCGCATCTTTGCTACTAACATCTTTCAACATAATTTTTCTCTAGGAACATATCAAAAATAAACACAGGTGAAGCAACAACGCGAGCTATTGATCTACAACATAATTTGCAAAATACTATCAGGACTAAGTTCATGATAAATTTAAGTTCAATTAATCATATTACTTAAGAACTCCCACTTAGATAGACATCCCTCTAATCCTCTAAGTGATCACGTGATCCATATCAACTAAACCATAACCGATCATCACGTGAAATGGAGTAGTTTCAATGGTGAACATCACTATGTTGATCATATCTACTATATGATTCACGCTCGACCTTTCGGTCTCAGTGTTCCGAGGCCATATCTGCATATGCTAGGCTCGTCAAGTTTAACCTGAGTATTCTGCGTGTGCAAAACTGGCTTGCACCCGTTGTAGATGGACGTAGAGCTTATCACACCCGATCATCACGTGGTGTCTGGGCACGACGAACTTTGGCAACGGTGCATACTCAGGGAGAACACTTTTATCTTGAAATTTAGTGAGAGATCATCTTATAATGCTACCGTCAATCAAAGCAAGATAAGATGCATAAAAGATAAACATCACATGCAATCAATATAAGTGATATGATATGGCCATCATCATCTTGTGCTTGTGATCTCCATCTCCGAAGCACCGTCATGATCACCATCGTCACCGGCGCGACACCTTGATCTCCATCGTAGCATCGTTGTCGTCTCGCCAACTTATGCTTCTACGACTATCGCTACCGCTTAGTGATAAAGTAAAGCATTACATGGCATTTGCATTGCATACTATAAAGCGACAACCATATGGCTCCTGCCAGTTGCCGATAACTCGGTTACAAAACATGATCATCTCATACAATAAAATATAGCATCATGCCTTGACCATATCACATCACAACATGCCCTGCAAAAACAAGTTAGACGTCCTCTACTTTGTTGTTGCAAGTTTTACGTGGCTGCTACGGCTGAGCAAGAACCGTTCTTACCTACGCATCAAAAACCACAACGATAGTTTGTCAAGTTGGTGCTATTTTAACCTTCGCAAGGACCGGGCATAGCCACACTCGGTTCAACTAAAGTGAGAGAGACAGACACCCGCCAGTCACCTTTAAGCAATGAGTGCTCGCAACGGTGAAACCAGTCTCGCGTAAGCGTACGCGTAATGTCGGTCCGGGCCGCTTCATCTCACAATACCGCCGAACCAAAGTATGACATGCTGGTAAGCAGTATGACTTATATCGCCCACAACTCACTTGTGTTCTACTCGTGCATATAACATCAACGCATAAAACCAGGCTCGGATGCCACTGTTGGGGAACGTAGTAATTTCAAAAATTTCCTACGCACACGCAAGATCATGGTGATGCATAGCAACGAGAGGGGAGAGTGTTGTCCACGTACCCTCGTAGACCGAAAGCAGAAGCGTTAACACAACGCGGTTGATGTAGTCGTACGTCTTCACGATCCGACCGATCAAGTACCGAACGCACGGCACCTCCGAGTTCAGCACACGTTCAGCTCGATGACGTCCCTCGAACTCCGATCCAGCCGAGTGTTGAGGGAGAGTTTCGTCAGCACGACGGCGTGGTGACGATGATGATGTTCTACCGACGTAGGGCTTCGCCTAAGCACCGCTACGATATTATCGAGGTGTAATATGGTGGAGGGGGGCACCGCACACGGCTAAGAGATCAATGATCAATTGTGTGTCTAGAGGTGCCCCCCTACCCCCGTATATAAAGGAGCAAGGGGGGTTCGGCCGGCCAAGGGGAGAGGCGCGCCAGGAGGAGTCCTACTCCTACCGGGAGTAGGACTCCCCTTTTCCATGTTGGACTAGGAGAGAGAGGGGGAAGAGGTGGAGGGGAGGAAGGAAGGGGGGCGCCGCCCCCTTCTCCTTGTCCTATTCGGACTGGGGGGGAGGGGCGTGCGGCCCTACCCTGGCCTCCTCTCCTCTCTTCCACCTAGGCCCACTAAGGCCCATTAAGTTACCGGGGGGTTCCGGTAACCTCCCGGTACTCCGGAAAAATCCCGATTTCACCCGGAACACTTCCGATATCCAAACATAGGCTTCCAATATATCGATCTTTATGTCTCGACCATTTCGAGACTCCTCATCATGTCCGTGATCACATCCGGGACTCCGAAAAACCTTCGGTACATCAAAACATATAAAATCATAATATAACTATCATCGTAACGTTAAGCGTGCGGACCCTACGGGTCCGAGAACTATGTAGACATGACCGAGACACCTCTCCGGTCAATAACCAATAGCGGAACCTGGATGCTCATATTGGGTCCCACATATTCTACGAAGATCTTTATCGGTCAGACCGCATAACAACATACGTTGTTCCCTTTGTCATTGGTATGTTACTTGCCCGAGATTCGATCGTCGGTATCTCAATACCTAGTTCAATCTCGTTTCCGGCAAGTCTCTTTACTCGTTCCGTAATACATCATCTCGTAACAAACTCATTTGTTGCAATGCTTGCAAGGCTTAAGTGATGTGCATTACCGAGAGGGCCCAGAGATACCTCTCCGACAATCGGAGTGACAAATCCTAATCTCGAAATACGCCAACCCAACAAGTACCTTCGGAGACACCTGTAGAGCACCTTTATAATCACCCAGTTACGTTGTGACGTTTGGTAGCACACAAAGTGTTCCTCCGGTAAACGGGAGTTGCATAATCTCATAGTCATAGGAACATGTATAAGTCATGAAGAAAGCAATAGCAACATACTAAAACGATCGAGTGGTAAGCTAACGGAATGGGTCAAGTCAATCACATCATTCTCCTAATGATGTGATCCCGTTAATCAAATGACAACTCATGTCTATGGCTAGGAAACATAACCATCTTTGATCAACGAGCTAGTCAAGTAGAGGCATACTAGTGACACTCTGTTTGTCTATGTATTCACACATGTATCAAGTTTCCAGTTAATACAACTCTAGCATGAATAATAAACATTTATCATGATATAAGGAAATAAATAATAACTTTATTATTGCCTCTAGGGCATATTTCCTTCAACAAGTACGTCGATGGAGCTCCGTGGGGCCCACGAGGGTGGGGCATGCCTACCCCCTAGGCGTGCCCTCCTGCCTCGTGGCTGCCTCGCGGAGTTCCAGACTTCAACACCAAGTCTTCTGGATTAATTTCGTTCCAAGAAAGATCATCGCGAAGGTTTCATTCCGTTTGGATTCCGTTTGGTACTCCTTTTCTGCAAAACACTGAAATAGGCAAAAAAACAGAAACTGGCACTGGGCCTTCGGTTAATAGGTTAGTCCCAAAAATAATATAAAAGAGCATATTAAAGCCCATTAAACATCCAAAACAGATAATATAATAGCATGGAACAATAAAAAATTACAGATACGTTGGAGACGTATCAAGGAGCAAAATGAGTGAATCTAGATTCTAATCTAAACTATATCTATAATTCTATAGACATCTGTATGTAGTTCATATTGAAATCTCAAAACAAAACACTTGTACTTAGGAACATAGGTAGTTGTATTTTACATCATCTGTGCAATCTCAGTTTAGCTTCTAACATTTACTGGTTGCTTGTAGGTACATATATGAGAGGTACTGATCCACGCTTTGATCCCTTTTGTGTATGGGGCAATGAGATATTCATGAACCAGCGTCAAATGAGGAAACTAAGAAAGATTGTTAGGCGAAAGAAACGGGTGATTGGAATTAAGCTCTTTATTTACACTTCGTCGAAGACAACAGTGAACTTTAGGATGGTAAGTAATGTGTTGCCTTTTCCCCCTGCCCACAATAAGTTACTCTTTTAGACCTCAATATCTGATATTTTTCTCTTTTTAGTGGTTTCCGAAACTATTTACTGATGATTACCTTGCAAACTACATGACCGGAGTGGAGGCAACTAAGGTTAAAGTATATAATTCATGCTACCATGATAATGCTCTAGAAGTCTTCCTGAAGGCGGTGAAGGATGGGCGGGCGATCGTCACAAGGGGTTGGACAAAAGCGGTTCGTGCCTATGGCATGCAGGAAGGCACATTATGGGCATTCCGCTTCTTCAACACTATCGGCAGTCAAAATGATTTACACTTGTCTCTTCACGTTTACCGCCTTTAAATATTGTGGTTCATCATAGTTAATTGTTGCCTAATCTTGTAATTACTGAACATATTGTACTGGCAATTTTATTTATGGATTCGTTGTTGAACCATTTTGCTGAGAATTTGAATTGCACGTTTCATATTTCAAGATTTCCAATTAGAATAATAAATTATAGGCAAAAATAAAAAGAGAACAGACGGTCATGGAACTTTGCAAATGGTTCTGGCAGTAAAAGCACTTGTGATGGATAGCCCAATGCCACACAACTTTCTACATCAAATCTTGTGTGATGTAGTTAATGAAAGCAAACAGTTAACTAAGGCAGAGCGTGTGTGATAGTTACACCTTTCACACACGAGCGTATACATAAAACTGTGTGGGATGTACATCCAAAAGGAAATATTTTCCCTGGATTGACTATGTGGGATGTACATAAGAACGGAAACGTATTCCTTGGATTGACTGTGTGTGATATACATACGAACGAAAATGTTTTTCTGGGATTCAACGTGTAGGGTGTACATACCTACGGAAATGATTTTCTCAGATTACCGGGTGGGATGTACATACCTACAGAAATGATTGGGTTTCCATGCCTTGCCCGATCGCACACGGCCCCAGCCTGGATCCCAGGAGGGCCTATCCCTGACGATCTCTGGGTCGTGTGGGAAGGACACCCTATCGCACACACTCACTTGGCGACGGTTTCAAATGCCGTCGCGGAAAGGGGCTAAAAACCATTTGTTTGGGACCGACGCGTACTAGTGTCATGTGGCAAAAACTGGTTTAAAGGATTTTGGATGCACAAGTAGTGATCATACTTAGTGCAAATTAAGGCTAGCAAAAGATTGAGAAGCATCCAACCAAGAAACGAAAAATCTCAAAAGCGAGCATTAAGCATAACTAACACCGAATAATGCACCACAAGTAGGATGTAATTTCATTGCATAACTATTGACTTTTGTGCTTGCATAGGGAATCACAAACCTTAATTCTAATATTCTTACTAAAGCATAATTACTCATCAACATGACTCACATATCACTATCATCATATCTCAAAACCCTTGCATATCTATCACTTTGGAACTAGTTTCATATGTTTCTTTTAATAAGCTCAAACAAATATAGGTGAAGAACATGAGCATCATATTTCTTTCTCTCAAATTAATATAAGTGAAGCATGAGAGAATTTATTCAAAGATAACAAAGCACACCGTGCTCAAAAAGATATAAGTGAAGCACTAGAGCAATTCCAAGGCTCTAAAAAATGAAGTGAAGCATAGGAGCATGCATAGCATAATTTGGCTCTCCAAAATAGGTGTGTACAACAAGGATGCTTATTAAAAATTAAAAAGAAAACCAAACAAAGACTCATATCATACAAGACGCTTCAAGCAAAACTCATAATATGTGACGAATAATAATATAGTTTCAAGTAAAATACCGATGGTTGTCAGAAGAAAGAGGGGATGCCACTCAGGGGCATCCCCAAGCTTAGTTGCTTGATACTTCTTGAATATTATCTTGGGGTGCCTCAGGCATCCCCAAGCTTAGCCTTTTCCTAATCCTTATTCCTTCATCCATCGCGATCTCACCCAAAACTTGAAAACTTCAATCACACAAAACTCAACAAAACTTCGTGAGATCCGTTAGTATAAGAAAGCAAATCACTACTTTAAGAAATGTTGCAAACCCATTCATATTTTATTTTTGCATCATATCTAAGGAAACCATAGAATCATCAAAACCAGCACACAACGCAAAGAAAACAGAATCTGTCAAAAACATAATAGTCTGTAGCAATCTGGATATTTCGAATACATCTGTAACTCCAAAAATTCTGAAAAATTAGGACAAGATGAGCAATTTGCACATTAATTTTCTGCAAAAAGAATCAGTATTTTATCACGCTTCTGTTAAAAATGAGAATTATTTTCGTCAGCGCAAAAGTTTCTGTTTTTCAGCAAGATCAAATCAACTATCACCCAACATGATCCCAAAGGCTTTGCTTGGCACAAACACTAATTAAACACAAAAAACACAATCATAACAGTAGCATAATTCACTACTGGAATCAGCAGATTTTCCGTCTGCTGCCTCGTTGCCGTCCGCTTGCGGACGGCAAAGAACGGCTTCGCCATCAGCCAGAAGACAGCAGACAGCAAAGAGGAAGCGGACGGCAAAGAAGCTCTTTGCCATCAGCCAGTTCTTTGCCGTCTACTAGTAGATGGCAAAGAATCTTTGCCATCTGTTGGCAGACGGCAAAGAGATGGGTGGGGTCCAGTGGACGCCAGCGCTGTAACGCCGCACCGGCCCCACCTCTTTGCCATGTGCCAGCAGACGGCAAAGATTCTTTGCCATCTGCTGGCAGACGGCAAAGAGGTGCTGGCAGACGGCAAAGAGGCAGACGGCAGATGGATAAAAAAACTATTGCCCCCACCTCCTCTCTCTCTCCCCACCCGGCCGCGTTGAACCCACTGCCCCTGCACCCGCATGTCCTCTCTGCTCTCCCGCGCCCTAGGATTAGCCACAGCCGCCACCGCCATCGACCTTATTCCGGCGAGCTCTGGCGGCCATGGTCGGCGCGCAGCACGCTACCGAGCTCACCCCGCCCTGCTGCATCGATTCCTCTGGCCAGATCCGTCCCTTCCTCCCTCGAACGCTCGCGCCCAACCCATCCCTCTATGGCTAGGGTTTGGTGCGCGGCCTCATCTCCGCCGCCGGCGTGCCTCCGGCGGTCCTCTACGCCTCCACGCATGGCTCCTCACGCGGCTGCGCCTGCTGGACGCCGCTTCTCCACCACAAGGCAGTGGCAGAGGAGGGCCTTATCCACCACCACGCAACGGCATCCAAGGTCCTCCTCACCCATCTCGCCTCTCTCCCTCTCTCAACCCCCTGTTTCTTTCGTTTTGGGAAAAAATTTCCTTTTTCCCTTGTGCAATTTCTGATCTCACCGGGTTTGTTTTTAGGGGCATTAATTTGGTGCTTTCTGTGTCCATAGAAAACCAGTAGAAGGGGGTGAGGAAGGAGGAGAAAGACCAGAAGAAGGGCAGGGAGGTGGGGCGATCTGCATGTCCATGAAGGTCTGAATGTTCCTTGTTTAATTTTATTTTATGTTGCATGCTCTCTGATTCCAGAGTAGATTTCTTTACAGCATGTTGAATACCAATGGTGTTCTCCTCTGTTTGATTACTATGGCTGGTTGCTTGTTTAACTTCTATGTGAGAAATAATGCAGATCAAGTGAGCTAATCTTGTTTCTAAATTTAGATACATGCATGTCTGTGGGGCTCTAGTTCTAAACATAGTAGACCACTACCCTCCTATATGTTGTGCGAACCAGAGAGCTGCTTAATTGATTAACATTTTGGATTGGTTTAATTTTTCTAAAAATGGTTGCTTCTGTTGTCACACATACACATGCTTCTGGACAGTGCTACTAGCTATTATCTTTGCTATTTTTTTGATATCCAGACTAATTTTCGCATGATTTGTTTTGATCATGTACTGCTAGTTGTGGCTGTCAAACAAAAAGAATTGGTTTATGATTCATAATGTCCAGACATTAGCTTGTCTTTTCAAGGAGTCGGTTTGTGATACATGCCCACCTATTCATTTTAGTTTCAAAGAAAAGAAATGGCTTTTTATTCGTAATGCCCAGGCCATTGTATTAATGGCGTATTGCGTCTTATGGCGAGCGACCCCCTTTATAGCATTATAGCGACGATATAGCGATGCCATAAAGGTATTGCGAGCCTGGGTCTGTATGGTGTCCGTTATAGCGACGAGATACAGACGCCTTTAAAACAATGGCTCAGGCATTAATTTTCACTGTCACATGCATGGTTTCAGATTACCTGTGAGGTCATCCACCGCGACCCTCACTGTGAGGTTGGTTATTTCCCTGCAAACATTGCTCTATTGTAGCCTAGTTCGTTTCTATGCTGCTGGTTGTGAAACCAAACTAGGTGGCTGGGTGTGTGATGAGGTTTGGTTTAGTGCTTGATGCCACCGGACTGTACGTTCTTGTGTAGGACTACTTGTTATATAACTCTGGTTCCACCTGAGGTCATGTATATACTAGGCTAGTTGCGCTTTGGTTCTATTGCACTAGGTCATGTATAACTCAATTTGATTGTCCTCATAGTGTTCTCACATGCTTAGAAGAGTTGGAAACACTATAAATGTTTAGGTACGGATATGTGCTCTAGAATAGTGATTCTGGCATGCTATATTTTTCATTGCGGTGAATGGTATTCTCTTTTCCCACACAGCATGATTTCCCCTTTTGGGGCCTCTCTGCTTCAAATTATTCCATATGATTGTAATATGCAGCCTTGAAAAACTCCTATGGTTTTCTATGATGCACTCAAACATCCTGTCGATCATATTGTATCAAGAGAGGGCATGACATTGCAACCCAGTGATTTTCCTAATTATGAGTTTTTAGGTCCTGTGAACCAATTAGGCCCTTGGTCATTTCTTGAACTCAATAAGTAACTCATTTGTGGAAAAAACTTGACGATATGTGTACCTGTGTGTTCTGTTCTGTTTTGAAGTGGATAACATTGCCCTGTGTTTCACTTGGAAATAACTTATGTTTGTTGAATAATAGGAATTTATGCACCATTTCTATCTGTTCATAACTCTTAAACTAGCACTCCTCTCCTTAAAATTTCTAATCAGGCTGACTGCTGTTTTGTGCTCCACAGATACAACGGTCCGGCAAGCTGCTATGGTGGTCAAGTGTGTGCTGCCTAGGAAAATAGATATTTAGTTTTAGGTTATTTCTTGTAATTTTAGATATGGAGTGCTTGTCTTTAGTTTTTGTTTTTACTTTGTGAAACTTGCTACCTATGGATGAAACTGTGTAATATTGATGAAACTATGTATATGTATGGATGAAACTTGCTACTATTGGTAACATGTGTTGGATATCCTATATTGGTCATATATATGTGTGTGTGTGTGTGTGTTTGATTTTCTGTGAAAATGAATGGATATAAGAAGAAACAGAATTAATGCCTATTTGGTCTCTTTGCCATCTGCCAGCAGATGGCAAAGAGCCTGCAGTCTTTGCCATCAGCGGCGGACGGCAAAGGCTGCCGTTAGCCGCCTAACGGACTAACAGCACATTTATTGCCATCGGCTTTCTTTGCCGTCAGCCGCTGATGGCAAAGGCCCCTTTGCCGTCCGCTTCAGAAAGCAGACGGCAAAGAAGCTCTTTACCGTAGCCTACTTTGCCGGAGCCTTTTGCCGTCCGCGGCAGAGGGCAAAGGCCTTTGCCGTCCGCCATCCTTGCCTTTGCCGTCTGCCGTGGCAGACGGCAAAGTAGCTGATTCCTGTAGTGATTGTGCAAACACTCAAGAACAGAAAGAAAAAAGACAAAAATAAATTTTAGTCATTGGGTTGCCTCCCAACAAGTGCTATCGTTTTATGACGCTAGCTAGGCATAATGCAAAGGATCTACGTATTGCCATCTTTGTTTCTAGATCCATATTATGCCCTCATGATTGATTCATATGGTGGCTTAATTCTAGTTCTACGGAAGTGTTCCACACCCTTCCTTAGTGGAAATTGAAATTTAATATTGCCTTCTTTCATATCAATCACGGCACCAATAGTACGTAAAAACGGTCTACCAAGAACAATTGGACAAGACGGGTTGCAATCAATATCAAGAACAATAAAATCTATGGGCACATGATTCTTATTTGCAATAATAACAACATCATTAATTCTTCCCATAGGTTTTTTAATAGTAGAGAACACTCTTGAATATCGGTAAGACCAAGAACATCACATAAAGATTTCGGAATAGTAGAAACACTAGCACCCAATTCACATAAAGCAAAACACTCATAATTTTTATCTTGACTTTGATAGTAGGTTCCCATTCATCATGTAATTTTCTAGGAATTGAAACCTCTAATTCCAACTTTTTTTCCAAAGCTTTCATCATAGCATCAACAATATGTTTAGTAAAAGCTTTATTTTGTTCATATGCATGGGGTGAATTTATCATGGATTGCAACAAAGAAATACAATCAATCAAAGAGCAACTATCAGAATTAAAGTCTTTGTAATCCAAAAGGGTAGGCACATCACTAGTTAAATTTTTGACCTCTTCAAACCCACTTTTATCAATTTTCTCAACAAGATTTTCACTCTCCGAATTATCGGGACGCCTTCTAGCTAAAGTTGACTCTTCTTCAGCCCCTTTTTCATCAAAGAATCAATAGAATAAACACCAATCATTTTAAGATCTTCATCACTTTTATGAAAGCAATCACTAGAAAACACTTTTTCTAGAAATTATCTTCTAGCTCTAAGCATAGCGGTTCTTTTCTTACTTTCATCCATAGAAACATAAAGAGCCTTAATTGATTCCTCAACCTTATGCACAAAAAAATTCATCTTGGGATTTTCTACATCATTAGAAATTCTATCAATACTTCTAGACATATCATCAATCTTATTCAACTTTTCTTCTATTGTAGCATTGAAAACTTTTTGAGTATTGATAAATTCTTTAATATTATTCTCAAGATCAGAGGTGTTCCTATTGTTATTATTATAAGAAGGATTACCATAGGAAATACCATAATTATTATATGAATTACTAGGAAAAGGCCTAGGATTAAAATTACCTATATAAGCATTGTTATTAAAATTGTTTCGCGAGACAAAATTCACATCTACGACATCACTATTTGCTCAATCAAAGTAGACAAAGGCACATCATTAAGATCAATAGGAGCATTTTTATTAGCAACCAACTTCATAAGAGGATCAACTTTTTCACTCAAAGAATTTATTTCTTGTATCGAATTAACTTTTTTACTAGTAGGAGCTCTTTCGGTATACCATTGTGAATATTTTTCCATAATATTATCAAGAAATTTAGCAGCTTCACCCAAAATAATTTCCATAAAAGTACCCCCCGCGGCAGAATCTAAAAGATTTCTAGAAACAAAATTCAATCCCGCATAAAAAATTTGTATGAACATCCAAAGATTTAAACCATGAGTAGAACAATTTCTTAGCATCAATTTCATTCTTTCCCAAGATTGCGCAACATGTTCATGCTCAAGGTGCTTAAAGTTCATGATTTGTGTCCTAAGGGAAATAATTTTCACGGGCGGAAAATACTTAGTAATAAAAGCATCCTTGCACTTATCCCAAGAATTGATACTATTGCGAGGCAAGAAGAAAACCAAATTTTTGCACGATCTCACAAAGAAAACGGGAATAATTTCAACTTCATAATACCATTGTCCACATCTTTTTTCTTTTGCATACCGCATAATTCCATGAATATGTTAAGATGGGACGCGGCATCCTCATTAGGAGTACCGGAAAATTGATCTTTCATAACAAGATTTAGCAAAGCGGCATTAATATCATAAGACTCCGCACTAGTGGCGGGAGGAGCAATCGGAGTGCTAATAAAATCATTGTTGTTGGTATTGGAGAAATGACACAACTTGGTGTTCTCTTGAGTCATCGTGACTACGCAACAAGATTACACTAAAAAACAGATCTGACGAGTAAACGGCGAACGAAGAAGAGGGCGAATAAAACGGCATTTTTTATGAAGTGGGGGAGAGGAAAACGAGAGGCAAATGGCAAATAATGTAAATTGCAAGGATATGAGATTTGTGATTAGGAACATGGTAGATATTGATGATGTCTCCCCAGCAACGGCGCCAGAAATTGGCAAGTTGACGCGAGACTATCTTGACTTGATCCTCCCCGGCAACGGCGCCAGAAATTCCTTTTGATGCGGCTTGAACTATGTCGGTATTTCCCCAAAGAGGAAGGGATGATGCAGCACAGCTATGGTAGGAATTTCCCTGAGTGACGAGATCAAGGTTATCGAACCACTAGGAGAACCACGCAACACCAGTAAACAACTCCTGCACATAAAGAACAAATACTTGCAACCCGACGTAAGAGAGGGGTTGTCAATCCCTCACGGGTAAAAAGATAGGTAAAATTGTAGTAGATTGGATAAATAGATCTCGCGGGAACGCGAGATAAAAAATTTTGTAGCAAGGTATTTTTGTATTTTTGGAATAATAGATCTGAAAATAAAAGCAAATAGAAATTGATCGCGAAGGCAAATATAATAAAGAAGAGACCCGGGATCCGTATATTTCACTAGTGTCTTCTCTCGAGAAAAATAGCATACGGTGGGTAAACAAATTACTATTGGGCAATTGGTAGAACTTCAAATAATCATGACGATATCCAGGCAATGATCATTATATAGGCATCACGTCCAAGATTAGTAGACCGACTCCTGCCTGCATCTACTACTATTACTCCACACATCAACCGCTATCCAGCATGCATCTAGTGTATTAAGTTCATGGAGAAACGGAGTAATGCAATAAGAACGATGGCATTATGTAGACAATATCTATTTATGCAGAAATAGACCCCATCTTGTTATCCTTAATAGCAACGATACATACATGTCGGTTCCCCTTCTATCACCGGGATCAAGCACCGTAAGATCGAACCCATCACAAAGCGCCTCTTCCCATGGCAAGAAAAATGATTCTAGTTGGCCTAACTAAACCAAAGATTCGTAGAAGAAATACGAGGCTATAAGTAATCATGCATATAAGAGATCAAAAGACTCAAATAACTTTCATGGATAAAAACATAGATCTGATCATAAACTCAAAGATCATCGGATCCCAACAAACACACCGCAAAAAGAGTTACATCAAATGGATCTCCAAGAGACCATTGTATTGAGAATCAAAAGAGAGAGAGGAAGCCATCTAGCTACTAACTGCGGACCCGTAGGTCTACAATGAACTACTCATGCATCATCGGAGAGGCACCAATGAGGATGATGAACCCCTCCATAATGGTGTCTAGATTGGATCTGGTGGTTCTGGAACTTGCGGCGGCTGGAATTGATTTTCGTCGACTCCCTGAGGGTTTCTGGAATATTGGGGCATTTATAGAACAAAGAGGCGGTGCGGGAGGCCACCGAGGTGGGCACAACCCACCTGGGCGCGCCTGGGCCCCCAAGCGTGCCCTGGTGGGTTGTGCTCCCCTTGGAGCTCCCCTCAGGTACTCTCTTGGCCCAACAGGTGTCTTCTGGTCCAGAAAAATCACCAAAAAGTTTCGTTGTGTTTGGACTCCATGTGGTATTGATTTTCTGCGAAGTAAAAAACAAGCAAAAAAACAGCAACTGGCGCTAGGCACTATGTCAATAGGTTAGTCCCAAAAAATGATATAAAGTTGCTATAAAATGATTGTAAAACATCCAAGAATGATAATATAACAGCATGGAACAATCAAAAATTATAGATACATTGGAGATGTATGACCCAACAATAAGCATTTCATATTTCTCTTTGGCAGTAGGTAGAGGTAGTTGAAAACTTCTAATAGTGATTGTCGGAGATTTTTCAATAACATTAATACTATTCACTTGGAATTGTTTCTTCGGAAACTGCACCGTATGCTCATTAACATTGATATGAAAAATGACATTGCTTTTATTGCAATCAATAACAGCCCCTGCAGTATTCAAAAAGGGTCTACCAAGGATAATCTACATGTTGTCGTCCTCGGGCATCTCAAGTATAACAAAGTGAGTTAAGATAGTAATGTTTGCAACAACAACGGGCACATCCGCACAAATACCGACATGTATGGCAGTTGATTTGTCATCCATTTGCAAAGATATTTTGGTAGGTGTGACTTTATTCAAATCAAGTCTTTTATATAAAGAGAAAGGCATAACACTAACACTAGCTCCTAAATCACATAAAGCAGTTTTCACATAATTTCTTTTGATGGAGCAAGGTATAGTTGGTATTTTCGGATCTCCAAGTTTTTTAGGTACTCCATCCTTAAAAGAATAATTAGCTAGCATGGTGGAGATTTCTGCTTCCGGTATTTTTCTCTTGTTGTTGATGATGTCTTTCATGTACTTTGCATAAGGGGCCATTTTTAAGATATCAGTCAAGCGTGTACGCAAAAAGCCTGGCGTAATCATTTCAGAAAGTGTTCAAATTCTTCATCACCCTTCTTCTTAGTTGATTTAGGTGGAAAGGGCACAGGTTTTTGAACCCATGGTTATATTTCCTTACCATGTTTTCTAGCAACAAAGTCTCTTTTATCATATCTTTTATTCTTGGGTTGTGGGTTATCAAGATCAATAGATGGTTCTATTTCAACAACATTTTATGGTTCTTTATTATTTGTTTGAGTGTCTTCATGAACCTCGTCATTATCTTTTTCATTATCAGAAGGTGAGTGTTCATTACCAGATTGTGTTTCAGCATCAGAAATAGAAACATTGTTATAGCTTCGGGAGGTTTTTCTATTTCAGGTTCACTAGATGTATGCAAAGTCCTATCATTTTTCTTCTTCTTTTTCCTTTTAGAAGGACTAGGTGCATCAATGTTAACTCCTTGAGAGTCTTGTTCAATTCTTTTTGGGTGTCCCTCTGGGTAAAGAGGTTCCCGAGTCATTCTGCCCCCTCTAGTCATTACTCTAACAGCACGATCATTGATATTATTGTTCATTTCATCAAGCAATTCTCTTTGAGATTTAGCAACTTGTTCTAGTTGAGTTTGAACCATAGAGGCATGTTTTCCTATACCTCTAACATCATTGGTAATTCTGAACAACAAGTCACTCAAGCGAGCAATCATATTAGAATTTTATTTCAATTGTTTCATAACATTTGCATTGAAGTGATCTTTCTTTCTAATGTAATTATCAAACTCATAAAGGCGTTGATTAGGATGCATATTATAAGGATTGTCATTGCCATTGAATTTCATTAAAGAAATTACCTCTACCACCTTAGGTGGTGGTGGTGTTTCAAGCCCATGTATTTCTTCAATAGGAGGTAAATTTTTGACATCCTCAGCTTTAATACCCTTTTCCTTCATAGATTTCTTTGCCTCTTGCATATCTTCAGGACTGAGATATAAGATACCCCTCTTCTTCGGAGTAGGTTTAAGCGGTGGGTCGGGAAGAGTCCAATCAAAATAATTTTTCAATATGTTATTCAATAGTTCTTCAGCTTGTTCAATAGTTCGTTCCCTGAAAACAGAACCAGCACAACTATCTAGGAAATCCCTAGAAGCATCGGTTAGTCCATTATAGAAGATATCAAGTATTTCATTTTTCTTAAGAGGATGATCAGGCAAAGCATTAAGCAATTGGAGAAGCCTCCCCCAAGCTTGTGGGAGACTCTCTTCTTCAATTTGCACAAAGTTAAACATTTCCTATAAGGCAGCTTGTTTCTTATGAGCAGGAATTTTTTCCAGAGAAGTAGTAAATCATATCCTGGGGACTACGCACACGACCAGGAGCAAGAGTATTATACCAAGTCTTAGCATCACCCTTTAATGAGAATGGAAATAATTTGAGAATATAATAATAGCGAATTTTCTCATCATGAGCAAAAAGTGTGGCTATGTCATTCAACTTAGTAAGGTGTGCCAGAACAGTTTTAGTTTCATAACCATGGAAAGGATCAGATTCAACCAAAGTAGTTAACTCTGGGTCGACAGAGAATTCATAATCCTTGTCATTAACAAAGATAGGTGAAGTAGCAAACTTAGGATCCCATTTGATTCTAGCATTCAAAGATTTTTCTTTCAGTCTGCATAATAATTTCTTAAGATCCTCCCTATCATTGCAAGCAAGAAAATCTCTAGTTGTCTCCTCATCCATAACATAACCTTCCCGTATCTTAGGCAATTCATATCTAGGAGAACTAGATCTAATAGGTGTTTCAAGATTTTCAGTTTCAAGCTCTTCATCAGTTTCAATAATTTCATTAGTTTTAGCATTCTCAAAAGCTTTAGTTCTAGCAAGTTGTTCATCAAGAAATTCACCTAGTGGCACATTATCATCAAGCAAGGTACTAGCATCATCATGAGTATCATTCATAGCAGAAGTAGCATCATTAATAACTTGTGACATATCAGGATTAATAACATGTGGTGGTGTTGCAAGTCTACTTATAACAGAAGGTGAAACAAGTGCAGAGCTAGATGGCAGTTCCTTACCTCCCCTCATAGAGGGAAAAATCTTGGTCTTAGCATCCTTCAGATTCTTCATAGTGATAATTTGATAATAATCCCAAGTGACTCAACAAATATAGCTATGCTCCCCGGCAACGGAGCCAGAAAAAGGTCTTGATAATCCACAAGTATAGGGGATCGCAACAGTTTTTGAGGGTAGAGTATTCAACCCAAATTTATTGATTCGACACAAGGGGAGCCAAAGAATATTTGGAAGTATTAGCAGTTGAGTTGTCAATTCAACCACACTTGGAGATCAATTATCTTTAGCAAATTGATCAGTAGCAAAGTAGTGTGATAGTTTTGATAGTAGTAGCAACAGCAATAGTAACAGTAACAGTGATAGCAATGATTTTGTAGCAAGTGTAACAGTAACAATAGAAGTAGTAACTTAGCAGGAACAATATGAGAGAAATTCATAGGCATTGGATCGGTGAATTCGTTGGATGATATTCATCATATAACAGTCATAACCTAGGGCGATACGGCACTAGCTCCAGTTCATAAATACAATGTAGGCATGTATTCCGTAAATATTCATACGTGCTTATGGAAAGAACTTGCTTGACATCTTTTTTCCTACCCTCCCGTGGCAGCGGGGTCCTATTGGAAACTAAGGGATATTAAGGCCTCCTTTTAATAGAGATCCGGAACAAAGCATTAACACATAGTGAATACATGAACTCCTCAAACTACGGTCATCACCGAAAAGTATCCCGACTTCTGTCACTCCGGGGTTTGCGGATCATAACACGTAATAGGTGACTATAACTTGCAAGATCGGATCTAGAACATAGATATAATGGTGGTAACATAAACAGTTGAGATCTGAAATCATGGCACCCAGGCCCAAAGTGACAAGCATTAAGCAGGGCAAAGTCATAGCAACATCAATCTCGGAACATAATGGATACTAGTGATCAAGCCCTAACAAAACTAACTCGATTACATTATGAATCTCATCCAACTCCTCACGGACCAGTGAGCCTACGAAGGAAATTACTCACTCCCGGTGGGGAGCATCATGGAATTAGCGATGGAGAAGGGTTGGTGATGATGAAGATCGAAGATCCCCCTCTCCGGAGCCCCAAACGGACTCCAGAACTGGCCTCCCGATGAAAAACAGGAGGTGGCGGCGGCTCCGTCTCGTGAAGCGCAATAATTCTTTCTCCCTAACTTTTTCTCCGAAAATGTGATTTTATAGTATCAGGGTTGAGGTCCGAGGGGCCACCAGGTGGGGAAAACCCACTTAGGCGCGCCTTTGTGGGTTGTGCCCACCTAGGTGCCCCCTTCAAGTGGTTCTTGGCTCCAGTAATTCTCTTTTATTGCATAAAAAATCCTCGCAAAGTTTCATTCCAATCTGAGAACTTTTATTTCTGCACAAAAACAAAACCATGGTAGTTCTGCTGAAAACAGCGTCAGTCCGGATTAGTTTCATTCAAATCATGCAAATTAGAGTCCAAAACAAGAGGAAAAGCATTAGGAAAAGTAGATACGACGGAGACATATCAAGCGCCCGGAGACGATGGGGAAACCGTCAATGCCTGTTGAAAAGGAAAAACAACCTCATCAAAGTAAACATGCCGGGAGACGAGCACACGACGGGACACCAGGTTGTAGTAGCGAAAGCCTTTGGTGGTAGGTTGGTACCCAAGAAAGACACAGGCAAGGGAATGAGGCACCAGCTTATGTGGTGCCATGGCTATGATGTTAGGATAACAAAGGCAACCGAAAACATGAAGATCATCGTATGACGGAGGGGACCCAAATAAGAGGTCATGAGGTGTGTAGTTCCACCATGGTTTGCAAGGCCGGATGTTGAGAAGGAGTGTAGCGGTGGCAAGAGCATCGGGCCAAAACTGGGCGGGCATGTGTGCATGGAAGAGCAAAGCGCGAACACTCTCATTGAGCATGTGAAGAACACGTTCGGCATGGTCATTTTGCTGTGATGTGTATGGACATGTGAGGCGAAAATTTGTGCCATGTGTGGATAAAAGATTGCGAATAGCGAGATTATCAAATTCTTTTCTGTTGTCCGTTTGGACATGGGCGATGTGTCGGTGGAAACGACACCTATGGGATCACGGGGAATCCCTTCTACGGTTGGCGGGCGCGGGGCTGTGGAAAGAGCGGGTTTTGAAGACCAACATGGGGGGTTTATCCAGGTTCGGGCCGCGAGTGACGTGTAATACCCTACTCCTGCTGGTTTGTGTTTATCTGGTGTTCTTGGACTAGCTACAAAGCGTGCAGGGTCCAAAAAGTCTGAATCCTCTCTCAGTACGCCGCGGGCCTCCTTTTATAGTCAAAGGGGCTGCCACAGTGGCACACCGGAGGTGGAAAGTTGTACAGTAGTCGAGTTTATCCCTGGCACCGTAGGAAAAAACGCATTTAATGCGCTGCCGACGTGCCCTTCTTGCTTTATTGGGGACGGCAAGGAAGCTCGTCCCACCTGTCGCCGCCTCGCCTTGCTTCGACACGCGTCCAAGCTGACGAGGCGTGTAGTGCCACGCTGGCTGGCTGGCTGCTGAGTTGGTGTGGTGGTAGAATCCTCACAAAGATCTGCATGACACCACGTAGGTGCTTGCTGAGTTGACCTAGGAGCTGCATGCCGCCACGCAGGTGCCTGCCTAGTTGGCCGGCTGGCAGCTGTGTGGGAACGGCGGTGGAGCCTTGGCGTGGGCCTGGCTGCGGCGTCGTAGATGTCCTTGGCAAGAGCCTTGCCGGGGTCTTGCAGGCGTCCCCGGCAAGGGTCTTGCCGGGGGTCTTGTCTGCGTCTCCGGCAAGGATCTTTCCGGAGGTCTTCGTCTTCTGGTTCTCATCTAGTCTTGTATGCTCTTGGCCTTCACAAAGATTTGCATGCCACCATGGAGGCGCCTCCTGAGCCTTGGTTCCAATGTTTCGATGGTGTCGGAACTCTCAGGCTCAAGGGTGGTGGCCTCGTTGGTGTTGGGCAAGTTGCCCCGGCAAGGCTCTTGCCGGGGCCATGAAAGCCGCCCCCGGCAAGGATCTTGCCGGGGGAGTTCACTTTGCCCCTTGGCTCTTCATCCTTCTGGTCTTGAGCACTGCTCTGGTAGTCTTGCGTCCTTGCCTCCTCTGCCCCGCCAAGCGTGGTCGTAGGTGCGGCTGCAACTGCTCGCGCACAAGTAAAGGGGTACCAAAAGGACCCCTACTTTTGTACACCGACAGGAGCCCCCGGGCCTGGGCCACACATAAGCGCAGAGCGTTGTTGGGCCAGGCCCAGAACGGTGCGCGGACACGCGAGGCAGAGTTTTTACTGCAGTAACTCCCTTTCTCATTGCGCTTCCCCATGACCCGCGTTGAATGCGTGACGTGGGGGTCATGCGTGGGATGACCGCAGCATGCTTGCGTCATCCCGTAGTGAATAGTAAAGAGGCGGCCTGCGTTTTTCCCTAAAAAAGAGGGGAAAACTGCAGGGCCACTACTCATTTACTCTCCCAGCCTTGGAACCGCCATTCCACGTTTCCCATCACGCCCGCCCTCTTCGCCACATATGCCACATGCACGGTGCGGGGTAGGTGACGGATGCACGAGATATGAGGAGATGCGCGATGGTCGATACTTACGCGCCTTTGATTGGGCGGGGAGGGCGGTCGATGACCCTGCTCGCAGCCAACTTAATGAGCCGGATTTGAACGGGCTCTTCAGAGGCGTAGAGCCGGTATTTAGCCTTCCCCGCTTGGCCATAAAAAGGGACTCGGGAGGAGGAGGGGAGGCATCTTCTCGCGCCTTTCCTACGCCTACATCTTCCATTCACTGCCATGGCGAGAGGGCATGGTCGCGGCCGGTCCCCTGTGGAGGCGACTAGGTCTTCCTCCCGCCAGAGAACTGCGACAGTCAATGAAGACCCAGTTGTCCAAGGCGAAGGCCATGCTTGAGGTGGAGGTGACGGACAGGGCCGCGGTTGGCGAGGCGGTCGAGGCAGAGGCGGTCGCGGAAGGGGAACACCTGCGTCATCGCCATCTCCGTCACCATCTCCGCCACCGTCTCCTCCTGCTTCATCGAGCGGACATGTTGGGGACACGGCACTGGAGTTCATCCTATAGCTGCGTGAACCACCGCGTAGCCGCCTTCACCTTCCCGAGGCGTTCGCGAGGGTGCTGGAGATCAGCCAGCGGCCGAGTATAAGGCTTCACATGAAGGGGTGTTGCAATGGCGATATGTGGGTGAACACAGGGTTCCCCGCGCCCTCATGTGATGTTCCTTCGTCGGGGTTGGAAGACCTTCGCACGTGCCCACTGCTTGATGAAGGGGCATGTTCTCCTCTTCAAACTAGTGGAGAGCAACTTGCTCTTCGTCAAGGTCTTCGGGCGCTCGGGACAGAGGCTAGGGTGCTGCGTGGAGAGCTCCTCCTCGAGCGGTGATGAGGAGGGAACCAGCGGGGAGGACGACGAGGACGGGTCCGATTAGGCGTCGGACGCCCCGTCCCTAGGCGGAGCCGGCAGCAGCACCATCTGCACCTGGCCCTCTTCCCGGCAAGAAGTTTCCCAGGGGGAGGCAATTCTTGGTGGTGGCTCCTCGAGCCAGCTCCTTGAACTTCTCGGGGCCGTCGCTCTGGCGGCTGGCGCTGGAGGGCTGGAGAAGACGAAGAAGACGGGTGGCAGGCCGTCAAGCCGGAGTACGATGGTGTCGACGCCTTCATCGCGTATTGCTGGCCCGCTGCCTCATCTTTCGGCCTCTTCCCCGGCACCGTCATCACCAGCCTTCTTCTGGGCGGCCGCGGGGACGTTCTCTTGGTGTCTTCTGCTGCTCGTATCTCGCCTAGGCGCTCCTTTTGCCCCCCTGCCATCCTGATTCGCTTCCTGAGGAGAGGGACAAGAAAGGGATTACGGGCATCTTATCCTTTTTTATATCTTAAGCCTGCGGGCACTTGTTGAATTTAAACCTTGTAATCCCCTTGCTCAAGCTCACACTCCGTATGAATTGTACTTGTTAACAATGTATTAATGAAGAAAAGGGGTGTTCGCCGGGTTCTTTTGTGCGCGAGCGAGGCCCACACCAAGGATTGAATCCTTTTTATCTTAAAATAAACATCGTTACCTGGCAACAGACCTTGTCGTCCTCCTGCTCTATAGCTCGACTACACTCACGCCCTTGGCGGAGGTAGGGGCAAAGTAGGTTTAGTCCCTTCGTTTGTTCCCTTTCCATCGTACTACAACCAAGTTCCGACCCAAAGAAAGGTTCTTGGGCACGGGAAAGAGGGAGCACGGCGGTATAAGAGTGAGCGAAGCTTCGTACGTTCAAGTTCCATACGAAGCGTAGAGTGGGGTATGAAAGACTTATCTAATTCTATAGCCCCCGACAACCTTGGCTTGCCGTTGTCGGATCTCTGGATTTTGCAACCCCTGACAACCTTGGCTTGCCGGGGTTGGGGCGTCGGCCTGTTTCCTTTCCCCCAAACAGCTCAGCAGAAACGCCCGCACATCCTGCGAACCAAAAGAAAGGACGGGAAGGAACAGAGAGACGCACACTCAACCTCTATGCTAGGGGTTAGTCGCCGCTAAGCACTATCAACCCTAACAAAGAGAGAGACTCAACCTAGCATGCATGCTAAAACTTAGGGCGCCATCGCTTCATTTATTTATGCTCAGGGTCTGCGCCTGGCTCTGTACATAGGGTTACATGCCTTGCCGGCAAGGCTAGTACAAAATGGGGGTCGCCGGGGCTCCCGGCAACCGCGCCTTAGGGGTAAAACTTGCCAAGATGTTCGATATTCCAGGAATTGCTCACCGGAATGCCATCTTCGGTCTCCAGGCGGACTGCACCGGGCCTGGTGACTCGTATTACCCGGTAAGGGCCATCCCACTTCGGCGTCAACTTGTTTGAATTCTTGGCGGATTGAATTCCCCGAAGAACAAGGTCACCGTACCGTCCTCAAGGCTTCGGGCGTGAACCTTGCGGCTATGATAGCGGCGCAAGGCTTGCTTGTAGCGAGCGGCTTGCATAGCAGCCCAAAGACGATCTTCATCAAGGAGCGGTGCATCCTCTTGACGCAACTGCTCTTGCTCAAGCTCATCATAAGCGAGCACTCGAGGTGACCCGTATATGAGTTCCATGGGGAGAACTGCTTCTCTCCCGTATACCAGGGCAAAGGGTGTCTAGCCAGTGGCTCGATTTGGCATCGTTCTGATCGACCAAAGAACCGTTGGCAATTCATCAATCCAGCGCCTCCCGCACTTGTGCAGCTTGTCAAAAGTTCTGGTCTTGAGGCCCCGTAGCACTTCTGCATTCGCTCTCTCAGCCTGGCCGTTACTTCTGGGATGAGCAACAGAAGCAAAACAAACCATGCTGCCGAGATCCTGAATGTACTTCATGAAGGTGCGGCTTGTGAACTGTGTGCCGTTGTCGGTGATGACCCTATTGGGCACAACAAAATGGCAGACTAGCCCCTTGAAGAACTTGATGGCTGACCGTGCCGTCACCTTTCTCACCGGCTCCACTTCCGGCCACTTTGTGAACTTGTCGATTGGGACGTACAAGTACTCAAAGCCCCCAACAGCACGGGGAAAGGGGCCCAGTATATCGAGCCCCCAGACCGAAAATGGCCAGGAAAGAGGGATGGTCTGAAGAGCTTGAGCCGGTTGATGAAGCTTCTTTGAATGGAACTGGCACGCTTCACACTTGGTTACTAGTGTCGTCGCATCCTAGAGAGCGATGGGCCAGAAGAAACCTTGCCAGAATGCCTTGCCGGCAAGGGCTCTCGACCCTATGTGGGAGCCACACATGCCTCCATGTATCTCTGCCAACAGCCTCAGTCCGTCTTCCTGAGGAATGCACTTAAACTTCACGCCATTCGGTCTCCTTCTATACAGGGCATCATCCACAAACTGGTACATGCTGGACTGACGGGCTACTTTCTCTGCTTCTTCCTGCTCCTCGGGGAGCTCTCCTATTTGGAGGAAACGGACGATGGACTGCGCCCATGCCGGAGCCTGGGGCTTGATTGCAAGAAGTAAAGGCACATCTTCGGCCATAAGGGCAGCTTCCTCTACGGCCAGGGCTTGAGGCCCTGCCGGGGGTTGCTGCTCTCCGGCAGGCTTGGGACACCCGGCAACGTCCTTGCCGGTGGCTCCTGGGAGCTCAGTGGGAAAGTACTTGCCAGGGCCCGCCTTCCTTCGTTTGTTCTGTCTTGCTGACGGATCAATGGATGACTGAGTTAATTGAAGCACAAAGGTACCTGGTTCCACAGGAAATTCGAGGGCAGCGCATTTTGACAGGTAGTCGGCAATGTTGTTCTCTGCTCGGGGAACATGCTCTGCCTGCAGCCCGTCAAAACTCTCTTCCAACTTCCTCACTTCATCCACATAGGCCTCCATCAGCGGGCTGTGGTAATCCTTGTTAACTTGCTTGACGATGATCTGTGAATCTCCTCTGATGATGAGCTTCCTGATTCCAAGGTCTGCCGCGATCCTGAGACCGGCAAGCAGTCCCTCGTACTCCGCCGTGTTGTTCGTCGATTTTTCCCGGGGAAAGTGCATCTGGACTACGTACTTGAGGTGCTCTTCGGTGGGCGCGACGAGTAGTACGCCGACACCAGACCTTGCAATGAGAAAGCTCCATCAAAGTACATAATCCAATTGCGGCACATTTCCTTGCCGGGAAGGGTGGTCTCTTGAACTTCTTTGTCAGGCGTTGCGGTCCATTCTGCTATGAACTCTGCCAAGGCTCGGCTCTTGATCGTTGAAGTACTTTCAAACTTGAGGCCAAAGCTCAACAGCTCCAATGCCCACTCCACAATCCTCCTAGTTGCATCTGGGTTGCGCAAGATTCGTTGCAACGGGAGGCGGGTGACAACGGTGATCTCATGTGCTTGGAAATAGTGGCCCAGCTTTCTCGAGGCCATGAGGAGGCCGAAAAGTAGCTTCTGCATACCAGAATATCTTGACCTAGCCCCCTACAAGAGGGAACTGACAAAATAAACTGGGTGCTGCACCATCTTCGTCTTCTGTTCAACTTTGCCCATCTGCACAGACTCCGCCCTGCCGGGACTGGGCCTTGCCGGGGGTTCTGCCTTGCCAGCGTCAAGCCCCGCCGGGTAGGGACCAGTCCCATCATCTGACGGCTTCGCTGCTACTGCCACTTCTCCCTCGAGTTCCCTCTGTGCCACTAGCGCAGCACTGACCACTTGATTCGTTGCCGCAAAGTATAGCAGCAACAGCTCTTGTGGTTTAGGTGCGACTAGTATCGGCGTGGAGGAAAGGTACCTCTTCAAATCTTGCAGCGCTGCCTCTGCCTCCGGAGTCCATTTTACTGGACCCGCCTTTTTCAAAACTTTGAAAAAGGGGAGGGCGCTCTCAGCAGATTTGGAGATGAACCTACTCAGGGCAGCAACGCAGCCGGCAAGCCTACGGACGTCCCTGACTCGTTTCGGCGCCTCAATCTGCTCAATGGCTTTGATCTTGTCGGGATTTGCTTCGATTCCGTGTTGAGACACAAAGAACCCAAGAAGTTTGCCGGACGGGACACCGAACACACACTTCTCTGGGTTGAGCTTGAGGTTGATCTTGCGCATATTTGCAAATGTTTCTTCTAGATCTTGTACGAGCGTGGCCCTGTCCTTGGTCTTGACTACTATATCATCCATGTAGGCTTCCATATTTCTATGCAGCTAGGGCTCAAAACCAATTTGGACCGCCCGGGCAAACGTCGAACCAGCGCTCTTCAACCCGAAAGGCATTCGTACAAAACAGTACGTACCACATGGGGTGATGAACGCGGTCTTCTCTTCGTCTTCCTTCATCATGAAGATCTGGTGGTATCCTGAATAGGCGTCGAGGAATGACAACAGGTCACACCCGGTAGTGGAGTCTACAATCTGGTCGATGTGTGGTAGAGGGAAAGGATCCTTTGGACAGGCTTTATTGATATCTGTGTAGTCAATACACAGCCTCCACTTCCCATTCACCTTACGCACCACCACCGGATTGGCCAACCACGTGGGGTGGAGTACTCCTTTAACAAGGCTTGCCGCCTCCAACTTCCTGATCTCTTCAATGATGAACTCTTTTCGCTCCAAAGCTTGCTTCCTAACCTTCTGCTTGACGAGCCGCGCGTGAGGACACACAGCAAGATGGTGCTCAATCACCTCCCTGGGAACACCGGGGATGTCAGATGCTTGCCATGCAAATACATCGACATTCGCCCGCAGGAAGGCAACGAGCGTGCTTTCCTATTTGCTGTCGGGGGTGGAGCTTATGGTAAAAGCCCCGCCCATGCCGTCCTCCTTGACGGACACCTTCTTGGTCTCTGGTAGTGCAGCCTTGGACTTCTTTCTCTTGCCGGTGGGGCTCTCCGGCACGTCCTCAATGGGAGCACAACACTCCGAAGAGGTGCGCTTGCCGGAGTGGGTGCAAGAGGTCTTGCCGGAAAAGGTCTCGCCGGAAGAGGTCTTGCCGGCCTTCTTCCTTCCCGGGGCTTCAGCGGCAGCAGCAAGTGCCTTGGCGGCAGTTGCTGCAACTGCCTCTCGGTAGAGTTGGTCAGCGCAGATGACCGTGTCTTTCTTGTCAGAGGGGACGGTGATGATGGTCAGCGGCCCCGGCATCTTCAGTGTGTTGTAGGCGTAGTGTGACGCCGCCATGAACTTGGCCAGCGCTGGGCGGCCAAGGATCCCGTTGTACGGCAAGGGGATCTCGGCGACATAAAAAACGATCTTCTCCATCCTATAGTTCAGCTCGCCCCCAAACGTAACGGGCAGCGTGATTTTACCTTTTGGCTGACTCCTTCCTGGGTTGACCCCTTGAAACGTGCCCGTCTCCTCAAGATCTCCATCAGGAATCTGCAGCTTCTCGATCACAGCGGGCGAGATCAAATTCAGACCGGCCCCTCCATCAACCAGCACTTTTGTCACCTTGAGGTTGTGTATTGTTGGTGAAACCAACAACGGCAAACACCCGACCGCAGTTGTGCGATCAGGGTGATCCTCGGTGTCAAAAATGATGGGTGTGCAGGACCACTTCAGTGGCTTCTGGGCATCGAACGATGGCTCTGCCGCAGTGACCTCACACGCCCACTGCTTCAGTTGGCGGTGAGAGGTGTGCAGCGAGGCGCCACCGTCGACGCACATGGCCTTTGTAGCTTTTTGGAATTCGTGCTCGCCGGACTCGTCATCCTCGTCATGATCATCATCTTAATCCTTCTTGTTGCGGCCCCGAGCGGGCCTTTCTTGTTGATTATCTTTGCCACAGCGACCTCCTTGGCCGCCACGCTTCTTGCCGGACCCCTCAGCACCATCCTGACCCTTCTCCTTGTCCCGCCTTTCATATTCGGCTTTTTGCTTTTTTGCAAGCAGCTCAACTTGTCGGCAATTCTGGAGGTCATGGCCCTTGGTGCGATGGATCTTGCAGTATTACTTGTCGGAGCCCCCTGGCTTGTTGGCGGCCGCCAAGGCCCGGCAGGCGGCGCACTCGGCAACCTCCTTGCCGGGGTCGTCGGCCTTGGCCTTCTTGGGGGCGCCGGGGTCGCCGGATCCCTCAACGGCAAGCATAGTCTTGCCCTTACGCTTCCTGTTGCGGCGCCGGCCCTTCTTGGTCGGGGCGGCGGCGCCTTCGTCCACGGAGTCAGTTTCCGAGCCGGCATCCTCGCCAGGGTACTTCCTTCCTTCCTCAGCTCGAGCACATCTATCGGCCAGAACATAAAGTTCAGCCACATCCCTGACCTTGTTCATCACCAACTCTTCACGCATCTTGTGGTTGCGCACATTCTGATGGAATGCGCTGATGACAGCGGCGGGATGAACATCTGGGATGTTGTACTGCACCCGGCTGAACCTCTGTATGTACTTGCGCAGGTTTTCGCCTTCTTTCTGGGGGGGATGATATGCAAATCGCTTGCCTGGCCATGAGCTTGGTGGCCTCCAGTGAAGGCGCCAACAAACTCATGACACAAATCCGACCAAGAAGAAATGGAATCCACTGGCAAATGCGTCAACCATGACATGACGTTGGGTTTGAGTGCCAACGGGAAGTAATTGGCAAGCACCTTGTCGTCGCGAGCTCCGGCAGCTTGCATCCCGATGGTGTAGATGCTAAGGAACTCCGACGGGTGAGTCTTGCCGTTGTACTTCTCGCCAACATCAGGCTTGAACGTGCGGTGGGAGGGCCACTGGAACTGCCGCAGCTCTCAGGTAAAGGCTGGACGGCCCACCTCGTAAGGCAGGTCGCCGGAGCCCCCGGCGTCGGGTGGCCCATAGTAGGCCCCACAAGCCGATCTGACTGATGGCGCGTCTCCCGTCGTCGTTCAATGGTGGTTCGAGCGTCTTCCTGGGCTCGCTCCCGAAGGACTTGGCATTGATCGCGGCGGGCTCGCAGGTCGGATGACGCCATAGAAACGTCGTCGCGGACGTCGGCCCGGTGAGCCAGCGACTACTGTCGCGGCCGCGAGGGAGCAGAGTGCATCGTGGTCGCAGCATCCCCGGTCCTTCCACCGCCGGAACGCGTCGGCTCGACAGAACGTCGGCACGAGGGTCCCGCAGGGAGTGGCTCATCTTTGTTGGCGAAGCTGACGAGGCTTCGAATGGTGGCTCTCCACTCGTCGAGCTTCTCCACCGCGGGCGGGAAGTCGAGGAGCAATTGTACGCGCGCCAGCGCTTCTGCTGGCGTGGGTGGCGGCGAAAGCTGCATGGACCGTGACGCACTCCGACTTCTAACCATGTTAGAAGGAGCTCTATCACGGTCTCGTGGCCGCGCGCTGCTTCCGCCAGCGTCCCATGCACATGCTGGCCCGATGCGTCCTGAGGGTGACGCACAGGGCTCTTCCTGCGGCGGCGCCCGGGGGCGCCGACGTCGCGGTGTTGCTCATCGCGCGCGGCCTGGGAAGGCCGCGGCGCGGGCGTTCGGGAAGTCGCTGCTCCGCCTGTGGGCAGCACCGCCCCGTCCCCGGGCCGAGCAGCATGTGGCTCGTCGTCTTGGACCCGTACGACGTCGCTCGTCTAGCTCTGTGTGCCGGAGTGTCGTGGATGCTCACGGGCGGCGCCTTCGGCGCCATCCGTGGCCACCCCATAACCTGCCCGTGCCGGTGCGGACGGGCCTGCTCCAGATGACTCGATCGCTATCACCCCCTTCTTCTTGGGGGCCATCGTGATGATGAAGTCGAGGCGTCGGCTTCAAAACCGGATTTCTCACAGCTCGCGCCCACTACCTGGCGCGCCAAAGATGTCGGTGGAAACGACACTATGGGATCACGGGGAATCCCTTCTACAGTTGGCGGGCGTGGGGCAGTGGAAAGAGCGGGTTTAGAAGACCAACACAGGGGGTTTATCTAGGTTCAGGCCGCGAGTGACGCGTAATACCCTACTCCTGCTGGTTTGTGTTTATCTGGTGTTCTTGGACTACCTACAAAGCGTGCAGTGTCCAAAAAGTCTGAATCCTCTCTCATTACGCCGCGGGCCTCCATAAGCGGCTGCCACAGTGGCACACAGGAGGTGGAAAGTTGTACAATAGTCGAGTTTATCCCTGGCATCGTAGGACAAAACGCATTTAATGCGCTGCTGACGTGCCCTTCTTGCTTTATCGGGGACGGCAAGGAAGCTCGTCCCACCTGTCGCCACCTCGCCTTGCCTTGACACGCGCCTAGGCTGACGAGGTGTGTAGTGCCACGCTGGTTGGCTGCTGAGTTGGAGTGGTGGTAGAGTCTTCACGAAGATCTGCATGCCACCACGCAGGTGCTTGCTGAGTTGACCTGGGAGCTGCATGCCTGCTCGCAGGTGCCTGCCTAGTTGGCGGGCTGGCAGCTGTGTGGGAACGGCGGTGGACCCTTGGCGTGGGCCCGACTGCGGCCTCGTAGATGTCCTCGGCAAGAGCCATGCCGGGGCCCGGGCAAGGATCTTGCAGGGGTCTTGCAGGCGTCCCCGGCAAGGGTCTTGCCGGGGGTCTTGTGGGCGTCTCCGGCAAGGATCTTGCCGGAGGTCTTCTGCTTCTCATCTAGTCTTGTATGCTCTTGGCCTTCACAAAGATCTGCATGCCACCATGGAGGCGCCTCCTGAGCCTTGGTTCCAATGTGTCGATGGTGTCGGAACTCTCGGGCTCAAGGGTGGCGGCCTCGTTGGTGTTGGGCAAGTTGCCCCGGCAAGGCTCTTGCCGGGGCCGTGAAAGCCGCCCCCGGCAAGGATCTTGCCGGGGGAGTTCACTTTGCCCCTCTGCTCTTCATGCTTGTGGTCTTGAGCACTGCTCTGGTAGTCTTGCATCCTTGCCTCCTCTGCCCCGCCAAGCGTGGTCGTATGTGCGGTTGCAACTGCTCGCGCACAAGTAAAGGGGTACCAAAAGGACCCCTACTTTTGTACACCGACACGATGGTGCGATGAAAGGGGGTGGCAACATAAGCATAAAAAGCATGGAGAGTCGAGGCGATGTCGGATTTGCGACGTAACGGAAAAGTCCTAGTGAAGTGAGAAAAATCATCCAAAACCACGAGGTAATATGAGAGACCCGAATTGCTAGGCACGGGGGATGTCCAAACATCACAATGAATAACATCAAAAGGAAAAGTGGCAACTGATGATGAAGATGAAAACGGCAAACGAACGTGTTTTCCTATGCAACAGGCATGACAAGTGTGTGCCTACGATTTATTACATGAAAACAGAAAAGTCCGCAAAATTTTATGAAGAACGTCGGCACCAGGATGACCAAGTCGAGTATGCCAAAGGGAGACTTCGGCGTGAAGTGCGACGGGACCACTGCTTGTCGTTGGACCGCATGGATAGAGATCGCCAGGAGAATCACATCGGTGCAGAACCTTCCGGGAGTGAGCATCCTTAACAGAAAAACCATGTTTGTCAAACTCAACTATAACAGGGTGTTCACGAGTAAGAGTATGAACAGAACATAAATTTTTTATTAAGGACGGAGACACAAGAACATTGTTAAGAGGTAATGATGATGATGGGAGGGGGAGGGAGGACACGCCGTGGTGGGTGATGGGAAGGGAGGTGCCATCACCGACGATGATGCGAGAGAAGAAATGATACGGAGAGGCATGAGAGAGGATACCGGGGTGCGATGCCATATGAGAGCTAGCTCCCGTGTCCATGTACCAGTCCCAGCCGCCAGTGTAGTTGCTTGGGGAAGGAGCGGAGTGGAGGGCGGCGAGGAGCACCGGGTCGTAGGAGAAGCCGCCAGGGGCGGCGCCATAGGGGGCGGCATGGCGCCACCATATGCTGTAGACCCACCATACACCGAAGTACCACCGGAGCCGGAACCACCACTACAAAAAAAAGACACATCCGTGACATTTTGGGCCGAACGAATTTTTTTTCCTGTCATGCTTATGACACTTCTATGATGATAATTGTGAAAAAACCCAGTATCATCATAGATGTGGTGGGTTCCTACTTCCATGACAGAAAATGGGCTTTTCGTCCTGGGCGGGCCAGAAACGCAGCTGCATGACATTCTTTGGGCCGTCCATGACAGAAAAAACCGTGGTAGAAGCAAGGGCGAGGAAAATATCAGGGAGTTCCCGGTCACGGTGCGTGGTCGGGGGCCGAGCGATGCACGGAGGTTTGCGCGTTTCTCTAGTATACGTACGCGCGTGTGTGCGAGCGTTGCGCTCTAACTGAACCCGAGCGAGGCGTTGGGCTCTAACTGAACCCGAGCGATTGCACTAGCTACGTTACTGAACCCCGATCGATTGCACTAGCTACGTTACTGAACCCCAATCGATTGCACTAGCTAAGTTACTGAACCCCGATCGATCCCTTGTTGTTAACTGAACCCGAGTGATTCCTACGCTACTGCTGCTAACTGAAGGCGATCGAACCTGCTGCCTCTTGATGAACGATGAGCGTTGTTGGGGGGTTGGATGAACAGTTCCCGGTGGGGGATTGGATGAACAGGACCCCGGTAGTAGAGGCCATTGCCGCTGGATGAACAGGACC
Source organism: Triticum aestivum (assembly GCF_018294505.1). NCBI lineage: Eukaryota > Viridiplantae > Streptophyta > Magnoliopsida > Poales > Poaceae > Triticum > Triticum aestivum. The sequence continues at coordinate 145,135,646 of NC_057811.1, forward strand.
CCGATCGAGCCGGTTGGGGGTGGATGAACAGGATCCCGTGGAGGGCTGGATGAACAGGACCCCGTGGAGGGCTGGTTGAACAGTAGTTGGTGGAGGGTTGGATGAACAGTAGCTCGTGGAGGGGTGGTTGAACAGGACACCATGGAGAGGGCTGGTTGAACAGTAGTCGGTGGAGAAGCGGTGGAGGCTGGATGAACAAGAGCCCGTGGATGAACAGTGGCTGGTGGAGGCAGGAGGGGAGACGCCGTGGATGAACAGTCGCGGGTGGAGGCTGGAGGAGGTCGACGGTGGATGAACAGTGGTCCGTGGAGGCAGTCGACGGTGGAGATGAATAGTAGCTCGTGGAGTCCCATTTTGCGGTACGCCACACCCCTCCCAATGAACAGGACGCCCGTTTTGACCGTAGCACTCCAACACAAGTCTGTTTCCTCTGTTTTGCGATACGCCACACCCCTCCCAATCAACAGGACCCCGTTTTGACTGTAGGAGGTCCAAGAGAAGTTTGTTTCCTCCATTTTGCGGTACGCTAGACCCCTCCTGATGAACAGGATCCTGTTTCGACCATGGCCGGTCGAACAGAAGGCCGTTTCCTCCGTTCAGCGGTACACCAGGCCTCGTTTCGATCGGCTGTTCCTTCCAAGCCGGTTGGCTCCCGATGAACACGACGACACAGTTTCTCTGTTCCGACCCAGCCGGTTGGTTGCCGATGAACAGGACGTCGTCGCTGCCTCTCCATGTACACGAGCCTTGGTCGTACGTATGCGCGAGTAGGCGTTCGAGACGCCGCCCGTATGTACGTACATGGTTGTATTTACTTTCTTGCACCCTGGTTCTACGTACATGTACACGATATTAATAGGACCGCGTGACATGCTACGTGTGCGCCTCTACTATGGCTCATCGCTATAGCTTGCAGATAGACTGATCGTATGTACATACACATTTGCGACCAGAATGACACCGCTACGTACGCTTCAACCAGGTGGGTCCCGACTGTCAGGGAGGATAAGGAGGCACTTCCTTGCGTGCAAAGATGTAGCTGGTGGGTCCCAGCAGTCAGGGGAAACATTTTTTGTGAATACGATGGCCCGTCCGGTGGGTCCCTGCTGTCAGGTGGAGGAATCATTATTTTGCATGTAATAAGGAGGCACTTCCTCGCTGCGGCCGTGGTGTTGGGGATCGTTACAAAAATTAAAAAAATTCTACGCATCACCAAGATCAATCTATGGAGTTTACTAGCAACGAGAGGGTAGTGCATCTTCATACGTTTGAAGATCGCGATGCGGAAGCATTGCAAGAACGCGGTTGGAGGAGTCGTACACGTAGCGATTCAGATCGCGGCAGAATCCGATCCAAGCACCGAACAACGGTGCCTCCGCGTTCAACACACGTGCAGCCCGGTGAAGTCTCCCGCGCCTTGATCCAGCAAGGAGGAGGGAGAGGTTGAGGAAGAAGGCTCCAACAGCAGCACGACGGCGTGGTGGTGGTGGAGTGGCAGTTCTCCGGCAGGGCTTCGCCAAGCTCACGCGGAGGAGGAGAGGTGTTGGGGAGGGGAGGGGCTGCGCCTTGGATGTGGTGCGGCTGCCCTCCCACCCCCCCCCCTCAATTTATAGGGGCAAGGGAGAGGGGGCCGGCCCCCTCCAGATGGATCTAGAGGGGGGCGGCGGCCAAGGGGGAGGCTTGCCCCCCAAGCCAAGGGGGGCGCCCCCTCCAGGGTTTCCCCCCAACCCTGGGCGCATGGGCCCTAGGGGGGTTTGGCGCCCAGCCCACCTAGGGGCTGGTTCCCCTCTATATTTAGCTCATAGGGCCCTCCGGGGCAGGTGGACCCTCCCGGTGGACCCCCGGAACCCTTTCGGTGGTCCCGGTACAATACCGATATACCCCCGAACACTTCCAGCGACCGAATAAGGACTTCCCATATATAAATCTTAGTCTCCGGACCATTCCAGAACTCCTCGTGACGTCCGAGATCTCATCCGGGACTCCGAACAACATTCAGTAATTACATACAAACCTTCCTTATAATCCTAGCGTCATCGAACCTTAAGTGTGTAGACCCTACGGGTTCGGGAATCATGCAGACATGACCGAGACACCTCTCTAGCCAATAACCACCAGCGGGATCTGGATAACCATGTTGGCTCCCACACGTTCCACGATGATCTCATCGGATGAACCACGATGAATCAAGCAATCCCGTATACAATTCCCTTTGTCAATCGGTACGTTACTTGCCCGAGATTCGATTGTCGGTATCCCAATACCTCGTTCAATCTCGTTACCGGCAAGTCACTTTACTCGTTCCGTAATGCATGATCCCATGACCAACTACTTGGTCACATTGAGCTCATTATGATGATGCATTACCGAGTGGGCCCAGAGATACCTCTCCGTCATACGGAGTGACAAATCGCAGTCTCGATCCGTGCCAACCCAACAGACACTTTCGGAGATACCTGTAGTGCACCTTTATAGCCACCCAGTTACGTTGTGACGTTTGGTACACCCAAAGCATTCCTACAGCATCCGGGAGTTGCACGATCTCATGGTCAAAGGAAATGACACTTGACATTAGAAAAGCTTTAGCAAACGAACTACACGATCTAGTGCTATGCTTAGGATTGGGTCTTGTCCATCACATCATTCTCCTAATGATGTGATCCCGTTATCAATGACATCTAATGTCCATGCTCAGGAAACCGTAACCATCTATTGATCAACAAGCTAGTCAACTAGAGGCTCACTAGGGACATGTTGTGGTCTATGTATTCACACATGTATTACGATTTCCGGATAACACAATTATAGCATGAACAATAGACAATTATCATGAACAACGAAATATAATAATAACCATTTTATTATTGCCTCTAGGGCATATTTCCAACAGTCTCCCACTTGCACTAGAGTCAATAATCTAGTTACATTGTGATGAATCGAACACCCATAGAGTTCTGGTGTTGATCATGTTTTGCTCGTGGAAGAGGTTTAGTCAATGGAGCTGCGACATTCAGGTCCGTATGCACTTTACAAATATCTATGTCTCCATCTTGAACATTTTCATGAATGGAGTTGAAGCGACGCTTGATATGCCTGGTCTTCTTGTGAAACCTGGGCTCGTTGGCCAGGGCAATAGCTCCAGTGTTGTCACAGAAGAGAGTCATCGGGCCCGACGCATTGGGAATAACTCCTAGGTCGGTAATGAACTCCTTCATCCAGATTGCTTTCATGTGCTGCCTCCGAGGCTGCCATGTACTCCGCTTCACATGTAGATCCCGCCACGATGCTTTGCTTGCAACTGCACTAGCTGACTGCCCCACCATTCAAAATATACACGTATCCGGTTTGTGACTTAGAGTCATCCAGATCTGTGTCGAAGCTAGCGTCGACGTAACCCTTTACGACGAGCTCTTCGTCACCTCCATAAACGAGAAACATATCCTTAGTCCTTTTCAGGTACTTCAGGATATTCTTGACCGCTGTCCAGTGTTCCATGCCGGGATTACTTTGGTACCTTCCTACCAAACTTACGGCAAGGTTTACATCAGGTCTGGTACAGAGCATGGCATACATAATAGACCCTATGGCCGAGGCATAGGGGATGACACTCATCTTTTCTCTATCTTCTACCGTGGTCGGGCATTGAACCATGCTCAATCTCACACCTTGCAATACAGGCAAGAACACCTTCTTGGACTGATCCATATTGAACTTCTTCAATATCTTGTCAAGGTACATGCTTTGTGTATGTAACACCCCGGATGTAACTTGCCATATTTGTAACTCCGACTCTTGCCATTTTCGGCTATGTGTTATGATATTTCCTCCGTGGTCGGGTTTTGTCTTTCGTTTTGCATTTTGTTCATGTCATGCATTTCCTATCATGTCATCATGTGCATTGCATTCTCATACGTGTTCGTCTCATGCATCCAAGCATTTTCCCCGTTGTCCGTTTTCCAATCCGGCGCTCCTATCTCCTCCGGTGCACCCCTCTTGTTTTCTTTCGTGTGCGGGTGTTAAACCTTCTCGGAATGGACCGAGGCTTGGCAAGTGGCCTTAATATACCACCCGGAGACCACCGGTCAAGTTTCGTTCCATTTGGAGGTCGTTTGGTACTCCAACGGTTAACCGGGCATCCGCAAAGTCCATTTGAGTGTCCAGCAAAAACCCCCTCAAAAACCAGCCCAAAACCCACCAAACTCTCTTCCATGCTCTAGGTCGTTCGATCACGATCGTGTGGGCGAAAACCGCACCTCATTTGGAGCCTCCTAGCTCCCTCTACCAATAAATATGTGGGCATCCCGAAATAACATTCGCAGACCAAACCCTAGCCCGCTCCCTCTCCGCCGCCGGACGTGTCCGGTCCGCGCCGGACACATCTCCACCGACGTCCGCGACGAATCGCGCGCCGCCACGTCATCAGCCCCGCCGCCGCCACCGCGCCGGCCCGCAGACCCGCCGCGGGCCCTCCCGGGCCCGAGCCTCCT
>NC_057811.1:145140487-145166316 GCF_018294505.1 Triticum aestivum
AGCGCCGCGTGCCCCGCCGCCGCCGGCGCTGCCTCGCCCCGCCACCCGTGCCGCGCCCCTGCTCCGGTGGCCGGAGTCCGCCGCCCTCCGGCCTCGCCTCCTCCTCCGTCGCCTCTCGCTCTCGCCGGCGTCCTCCTCCCGCTCTCCGGCCTCCTCTCCGACGGGCAGCGCCGCCGCTCGAGAGCCAGGGTTCGATCCGATCTGGTAGTTTCTCTAGCTCGCGTTGACTTTCTCGCCCCCCCCCTCCCTAATTTCTCCAAGTCCTTATATTTCACAGCATATGCCTATGTTCCTCAGTGCGTAACTCTCTGTGCATAGCTCCGATTCGCGCGTGTAATATTTCATATTGTTCGCCTCGTGATACTCTTCATTTTGTTCAATTGCACCATGTTCATTAGAGGTCATCTTGATGCCCAAATCTGTATTGGAAGAGGGCTAGTTGCTGTTATCCTCGGGTTCTTATCAGAACTTGGAGATTTGTCATTTTTGTATCTTTAAATCTGTGCATCTTATGGGCATGAGCTCTACATGTGTTTTGAAGTATGCCATGCCATCTTTCAAGTGGTGTAGTCCATGTATTTTTTTGATCTCTGTGGTGACTAGCACAAGCATGCAAAGTAGGCCCCGTAATATTTCTGATTTCAGGGACTTGGTGATTTCTCTAAGTCCTTGTGTGCTGTTATTTTGTTTCCATGTAAACTTGATTCTCCAAAGAGATCCATGCATATTTTGGAGATGTTAAGTAAGGATGTTTTGTAGCTATAGTTGTAATTGATCAATTCCTGCAATTGTTTTCAATTATGGAGTGCCATAGCATGACTCAATCTTGCTCTAATTTTGCTATAAAATATTTCTGGCAGATTGTCAACATGATATGCATTTTTGCCAAGCTTATTGTAGTTGATCCACACATGCTATGCTTTTGTTCTTGACATGGATAACTTCATAAACATGTCATCTTGCTGTAGGTATGCTTGTTTTGTCATGCATTGCTCTGTAGTGAGTGCATCAAGCTCACAAAGAGGCCTACATATTATTATTTCTGCCATGCTCTGTTTTCTGCTAAGTCTGAAACCTGATAACGAAACTTGCTATGTTTACATGTTTGTCATCATATCTTCTGGTCCTTTTTGGCTTATGGTCAGTAAGGGACTTTTGTCATATGAATTTAGGATAACACTGCCATGCCTTGGTTTGATATGTTAAGTTCCTGTAGCATGTTGATTTCGTGCTCTGAACATTGCTACCTGATGCTGTTTTCTGCCATGTCCAGTTTTTCACAAAGTCTGTGATCCTGTTATCTTTTCCACTTTTGCCATGCTTGTTTCAGCTTGATATGTTGTGAACTAGCCGTAGCTCAGTGTTCATCTTTTGTCAAGCATCTCCTGTAGATTACTTCCATCTGCTTTGTTGCTATGTTGGAGTGCCGTAGCATTGTTGTTTGTTGCATTTTAAGTGCTATCATGCTGTTAATCGCAGATTCGTGTCATTCTTATTTTGCTCGCCATTTGCAAACCGTGCATCCGTTTCCGGTGATCTTTATATCGATTTCGACCGAAATCATCTCATCTTTCCAGTGGCATGCTTCGTTTGCCATGTTACTGCCATGTTCATCATTTTCCCTTTCGGAGCACGCATATGCATCGCATATCATATCTTGCATATCATACATGTTTTGCATCATGTTGCTTGCGCATTTCTCGTGGTTGATTGTGGTTCCGTTTATTTGTGTTCTTGTCTTGGGTAGAGCCGGGAGACGAGTTCGTGAACGAGGAACCTATCGAGTACGCTTACGAGGATCAAGCTTTCGACAACTCTGAGAACCTTGCAGGCAAGATGACCACCCCTCGAAATCTTTTCTATCTTTGCTTTGCTAGTTGTTCGCTCTATTGCCATGCTCCGCTACCTATCACATGCTGTATCATGTCTCCCATATTGCCATGTCAGCCTCTAACCATCCTTTCCTAGCAAACCGTTGATTGGCTAAGTTACCGCTTTTGCTCAGCCCCTCTTATAGCGTTGCTAGTTGCAGGTGAAGTCGAAGTTTGTTCCATCTCGGAACATGGATATGTTGGGATATCACAATATCTCTTATTTAATTAATGCATCTATATATTTTGTTAAAGGGTGGAAGGCTCGGCATTATGCCTGGTGTTTTGTTCCACTCTTGCCGCCCTAGTTACTGATATACCGGGATTATGTTCCTTGAGTTTGCATTCCTTACGCGGTCGGGTGATTTATGGGACCTCCTTGACAGTTCGCCTTGAATAAAACTCCTCCAGCAAAGCCCAACCTTGGTTTTACCATTTGCGACCTATGCCTTTTCCCCCGGGTTTTCTAGAGCCCGAGGGTCATCTTTATTTTAAACCCCCGGGCCAGTGCTCCTCTGAGTATTGGTCCAAAGTGTCAGTCGCCGGTGGCCACCAGGGGCAACTCTGGTCTGGCCTATCGGAAGCTTGGACAATCCGGTGTGCCGTGAGAACGAGATATGTGCAGCTCCTATCGAGATTTGTCGGCACATTCGGGCGGCTTTGCTGGTCTTGTTTTACCATTGTCGAGATGTCTTGTAAACCGGGATTCCGAGACTGATCGGGTCTTTCCGAGAGAAGGTTTATCCTTCGTTGACCGTGAGAGCTTATGATGGGCTAAGTTGGGACACCCCTGCAGGGTATTATCTTTCGAAAGCCGTGGCCGCGGTTATGAGGCAGATGGGAATTTGTTAATGACCGGTTGTAGAGAACTTGTCACTTGACCCAATTAAAATACATCAACTGCGTGTGTAGCCGTGATGGTCCCTTCTCGGCGGAGTCCGGGAAGTGAACACGGTCTGTGTTAGGTATGACGTAAGTAGGAGTTCAGGATCACTTCTTGGTCATTGCTAGATGACGACCGCTCCGTTGCTTCTCTTCTCGCTCTCCTTCGCGTATGTTAGCCACCATATATGCTTATTGCCGCTGCAGCTCCACCTCATTACACCTTCCTTTCCTATAAGCTTAAATAGTCTTGATCTCGCGGGCGTGAGATTGCTGAGTCCCCGTGACTCACAGATACTACCAAAACAGTTGCAGGTGCCGACGATGCCAGTGCAGATGATGGCGTCGATCTCAAGTGGGAGTTCGACGAGGAACGTGGTCGTTACTATGTGTCTTTTCCTGATGATCAGTAGTGGAGCCCAGTTGGGACGATCTGGGATCTAGCAATTGGGGTTGTCTTATTTTCACCTGGATTTTGACCGTAGTCGGTCCATATGATTGTATTTTGGTTGATGTATGAATTATATTTATGTATTGTGTGAAGTGGCGATTGTAAGCCAACTCTTTATCCCATTCTTGTTCATTACATGGGATTGTGTGAAGATGACCCTTGTTGCGACAAAACCACTATGCGTTTATGCCTCTAAGTCGTGCCTCGACACGTGGGAGATATAGCCGCATCGTGGGTGTTACAAGTTGGTAATCAGAGCCATCCCCGACTTAGGAGCCCCCTGCTTGATCGAATCGCTGGCGTTGTTGAGTCTAGAACAAAAATGTTTTGAGTCTTAGGATTATATATATCGGAGAGTAGGATTCTTTTTACTCCTCAGTCCCTTCGTCGCTCTGGTGAGGTCTCCTGACGTAGAAGTTTTGACTATTCTCTCCTCAAATTTCACTAAAAAAAATTTACGATCACGCGGGTATCTTGGAATCGTTCCGATGGTTTTGTGATGAGAACATTGTTCTTGGTGCCTCCTGACATTTAGGGGTTGTGGCAGTGTCCCGGGGAGTTGAGCTCCGAGGTGTTGTCGTCACAATTTTATCGTTGCAGTTCTGGAATACCTGAGTTTCGCCGACATCGAAATCTCTTTTATGCAGTTGTTGGTGAGATCACCTCGATGCCACCCAGTACTGGGGCGGGAGTTCGGGAGTATGGCCATAACTTGTATAACGGATGTTTTTCGAAGGTTGAGGTAAACGATTTCCGAAGGTTTCTTGGTTATGTGTTGACGGATGGATACAGCTGGATCTAGGGATTGTTAGTTTGGGTGATAAATTTTGTGTCCCCTGTATCCCCAACACCAGATTGCATAACCAGAAAGTTTCGGGAGTTTATAAGTGGGAATTCAAGTAGCCTTAGGATATCTTTCCGACAGACGCATGATATGAGATTGGGGTTCGACGTCTAGTGGTACGCCTTTCCACGGTTGATTTTACAGTGGTCTCGTAGTGTCTTAAAGAGTCCATGGCTATGCCGACTCGGGGACGCTTCGTATGTCATGTGCACAGCCTTGTACATGATGGTGCTGTACGATTGAGCCCGTGTGGGCCCCACCACGAAAACTTCGGACGAAACCTCTATCATATGTTTGTTCCGGCTTATTCTGCAAGCCAATACTTGTTTTGTTTTGAATTGTGGTATTCGAGTTGCTTCGAAGTTATACGTTGATTCCATATCTTTTTCTAAGTGGCTTCTCAACTTATGGAAGTGTGATGATTTACTACGGAATTCATTCGTTCATCTTCGTTCGAATGTTTATTGTGAAGACTATATGTTGCAATTTCTATCCGTTGATTCTACTTATCTATTTGTCTATCAAGATGCTAACGGATGTCACCCTCTTCAGGATGGCTCCGCCAACGCATCAGAATCCGGATCGCAATGAAGGGAGTCAAGCGAACCCTCCGCCACCACCTCCGCCCCCGGAGGCATGGCAAGCTATCATGGCAGCCACCAACGCCAATGCTCAGATGATTCTGCAACTCTTGCAAGAACGTACTCAAGGGCAAGGCAATCAAGGTCAAGGCAACAATCAGTTTCACTTTGCTACTCTCAACCAGTTTCTCGCAAATCAGCCCAAGTCTTTCAGCTACTGTGCCGAGGCCACGGATGCCGATGATTGGCTAGTGGACATCAACAAGCATTTTGAATGTAGCAATGTCAGGCCTGAGGACTTTGTCAAGTTCGCTTCTTTCCAGCTCAAGGACCAAGCTGCTGATTGGTATCAACAATACAAAGATTCCAGAGGAGGTCGTGTGATCACTTGGACTGACTTCTGTCGGGACTTCAAAGCGCACCACATTCCACAAAGTGTTGTCGAGAGCAAGCGTGTGGAGTTCCGCAATCTCAAGCAAGGCAACATGTCTGTGTACCAATACAACATCCAGTTTCAGAAACTTGCTCGTTTCGCTAAACAAGACGTTCCTGATGAAAAGAGTATGATCTATCACTTCAGAGGTGGCCTTAAAGAGGATCTGCAGTTAGCTCTCGTTCTTGTTGAGCCTACTCAGTTTGATCAATTCTACAATATGGCACTGAAGCAAGAGGCTGCTCAGCTCAAGTGTGAGGCTTCTAAGAAAAGAGTCAGGGACGCAGTTCAGTCTTCTTCTTCCTCACTTGTGAAAGCTAAGCAATAGAAGTTCTGGTTGCCTCCTCCTCCTCCGTTTCGTCAGCCTTACCAGCAGAAGAACAAAGGTAGCCATGGTTCTTCCAACTCTTCCAACTCTGGCTATCAGAACAAGTCTTAGAATCAAGCTCCAAAGTCCAATGCTCCTTATCACCGTCCACTCTCAGAGGTGACTTGCAACAAATGTCAGCAGAAAGGTCACTATGCTAACAAGTGCTTCAACCAAAGGCGTCTTCCTCCTCCTCCTCCTGTCAGATCTTCCAGCAATGCAGTGGTCAAGCATAATCCAAAGTCTGCAAAGGTGAACATGATGAATGCAGCTCAAGCGGAGGAATCTACTGATGTGATAATGGGTAATCTTCCTATTAATGATATTCCCGCAAAAGTTCTTTTTGATATTGGTGCATCGCTTTCTTTCATATCAAGACCTTTTGCATCCAAGCATGAATTGCATTTCCAAGGATTGCCTAGGCCGTTAGCAGTTGTCTCTCCGGGCAAATGCATGAATGCAAGTTCCATGGTTCCGAATGTTACCATCAAGATGGGCGACTATAAATTTCAGTCTTCTCCAGTTGTTCTTGGTGACTCGGATATTGATCTTATTCTCGGGATGGACTGGCTTTCTAAGCACAAAGCTCAACTTGATTGTGCTGCCAGGGAAATTCAATTGACACACTCTTCTGAGGATGTGATTATTTATGCCGCTCGTGATGAAACCATTCGGTTATTTTCTCTCAATGAGAAGGGCGAATTGAATGCCATCTCTCAAATTCCAATCGTTTGTGAGTATCAAGATGTCTTTCCAAAAGAGCTTCCGGGTATGCCTCCGCACCGGCCAGTTGAGTTCGTTATCGAACTAGAGCCAGGCACTGAACCCGTTTGCAAGCGTCCATACAAGCTTGGACCCAACGAGCTGAAGGAATTGAAGAAACAGCTCGATGAACAAGAGCGTCTGGGTTTGATCAGACCGAGTTCTTCTCCATGGGGTTGTGGTGTTCTTTTTGTCAAGAAGAAGGATGGCACGGACCGACTTTGTGTCGACTACCGTCCATTGAACAAGAAGACAATCAAGAACAAGTATCCACTTCCCAACATCAATGAGCTTTTTGAGCAACTCAAAGGGGCTAAAGTATTCTCGAAGCTTGACCTTCGTATGGGTTATCATCAGATTCGCATTCGTGAAGAAGATATTCCCAAGACAGCATTCAGAACAAGCTTTGGTTCTTATGAATATATTGTCGTGTCTTTCGGCCTTATCAATGCTCCTCCAGTGTTCTCTCGAATGATGAATTTCATCTTCAACCCCTATACCAATGAATTCGTTCTGGTGTATCTCGATGACATCTTGGTTTTCTCCAAGAATAATAAGGACCATGCCAAACACTTGCGATTGGTGCTTGACAAGCTCAGAGAGTATCAATTCTATGTGAAGTTCTCTAAATGTGAGTTTTGGCTCGATGAAGTTCTTTTCCTTGGTCACATCATTTCTGCCAAGGGCATCGCTGTTAACCCCGAGAAGGTGTCCGCAATTGTGAATTGGGAACCTCCTCAGAATGTCAAGCAGCTCCGTAGTTTTCTTGGTCTTGCAAGCTATTGCCGAAGATTCGTTGAGAATTTCTCCAAGATTGCAAAGCCTCTTTCCAACCTCCTTCAGAAGCATGTGAAGTATGTCTGGTCTCCTGAGTGTGATGTTGCTTTCAACACTCTCAAAGAGAAACTTGTCACAGCTCCTGTCTTAACTCCTCCTGATGAATCCAAGCCGTATGAAGTTTTCTGTGATGCTTCTCTCCAAGGTCTCGGTGCTGTGTTAATGCAAGAGAAGAAAGTTGTGGCCTATACCTCTCGTCAGTTGAAGCCCAATGAGAAGAACTACCCCACTCACGATCTTGAGTTGGCGGCAATTGTCCATGCATTAATAACGTGGAGACATCTCTTGTTAGGAAGACAAGTGGACATTTTCACCGATCACAAGAGTCTCAAGTACATCTTCACTCAGCCCAACCTCAACCTCAGGCAGACTCGATGGGTCGAAATGATTCAAGAGTATAATCCGAGTATTGAATATACTCCAGGCAAGGCTAATGTCATTGCAGATGCTTTAAGCAGGAAGGCTTATTGCAACAGCTTAATTCTCAAGCCTTTCCAACCGGATCTTTGTGAAGCTTTCCGCAAGCTGAATCTCCAAGTTGTCCCTCAAGCCTTTCTTGCCAACCTCATAGTCTCTCCTACTTTGGAAGATTAGATTCGTGAGGCACAACTCCTTGATGCCATGGTGAAGAAGGTGAAACGTGGTATCGACAAGGGTCTTTCCAAATACAAGTGCTATCGCATTGATGGCAGAGACACTTTATTCTTCGAGGACCGGATTGTGGTTCCTAAAGGTGATCTAAGGAAAGTCATTATGAACGAGGCGCACAATTCTCTCCTTTCCATTCATCCTGGAAGTACGAAGATGTACCATGACCTCAAGCAGTCGTATTGGTGGACTCGAATGAAGCGAGAAATTGCTCAGTTCGTGAATGAATGTGATGTCTGCTGAAGAGTGAAAGCAGAACACCAACGACTAGCTGGTCTCCTCCAACCTCGTGCTATCCCAGAATGGAAGTTTGATCATATCGAAATGGACTTCGTGACTGGTTTTCCCAAGTCCAAGCGCGGAGATGATGCTATCTTCGTTGTCATTGACAAGCTTTCTAAAGTGGCTCATTTCCTTCCAATCAAAGAATCCATCACAGCAGCTCAGCTGGCAGAGCTATACACCTCCAGAATTGTCTCCTTGCACGGCATTCCACAATTGATTTCTTCAGATCGTGGAAGCATCTTCACCTCTAAGTTCTGGGACTCTTTCCAGAAGGCCATGGGCACAAACATTCGCTTCAGCACAGCTTTTCACCCTCAAACTAGTGGCCAAGTCGAGCGAGTCAATCAAATTCCTGAAAGTGAAGTGGTCGCACCATTCCGACCGGGAAGCCACCTGGGAACGCGAGGACCATCTCTGTTCTGAATATCCGAAGTTCTTTCAGTCCTAGATCTCGGGACGAGATCCTCTCGTAGTGGTGGAGTGTTGTAACACCCCGGATGTAACTTGCCATATTTGTAACTCCGACTCTTGCCATTTTCGGCTATGTGTTATGATATTTCCTCCGTGGTCGGGTTTTGTCTTTCGTTTTGCATTTTGTTTATGTCATGCATTTCATATCATGTCATCATGTGCATTGCATTCGCATACGTGTTCGTCTCATGCATCCAAGCATTTTCCCCGTTGTCCGTTTTCCAATCCGGCGCTCCTATCTCCTCCGGTGCACCCCTCTTGTTTTCTTTCGTGTGCGGGTGTCAAACCTTCTCGGAATGGACCGAGGCTTGGCAAGTGGCCTTAATATACCATCCGGAGACCACCGGTCAAGTTTCGTTCCATTTGGAGGTCGTTTGGTACTCCAACGGTTAACCGGGCATCCGCAAAGTCTATTTGAGTGTCCAGCAAAAACCCCCTCAAAAACCAGCCCAAACCCCACCAAACTCTCTTCCATGCTCTAGGTCGTTCGATCACGATCGTGTGGGCGAAAACCGCACCTCATTTGGAGCCTCCTCGCCCCGGCCGCCGCTCGCCCTCCGCCGCTCGCCGCCGGCCGGCCGCCGAGCGCCGCATGCCCCTCCGCCGCCGGCGCTGCCTCATTTGGAGCATCCTCGCCCCGCCACCCATGCCGTGCCCCTGCTCCGATGGCCGGAGTCCGCCGCCCTCCGGCCTCGCCTCCTCCTCCGCCGCCTCTCGCTCTCGCCGGCGTCCTCCTCCCGCTCTCCGGCCTCCTCTCCGACGGGCAGCGCCGCCGCTCGAGAGCCAGGGTTCGATCCGATCTGGTAGTTCCTGTAGCTCGCTTGACTTTCTCGCCCCCCCCTAATTTCTCCAAGTCCTTATTTTTCACAGCATATGCCTCTGTTCCTCAGTGCGTAACTCTCTGTGCATAGCTCCGATTCGCGCGTGTAATATTTCATATTGTTCGTCTCGTGATCAGTTTGTTCAATTGCACCATGTTCATTAGAGGTCATCTTGATACCCAAATCTCTATTGGAAGAGGGCTAGTTGCTGTTATCCTCGGGTTCTTATCAGAACTTGGAGATTTGTCATTTTTGTATCTTTAAATCTGTGCATCTTATGGGCATGAGCTCTACATGTGTTTTGAAGTATGCCATGCCATCTTTCCAGTGGTGTAGTTCATGTATTTTTGTGATCTCTGTGGTGACTAGCACAAGCATGCAAAGTAGGCCCCGTAATATTTCTGATTTCAGGGACTTGGTGATTTCTCTAAGTCCTTGTGTGCTGTTATTTTGTTGCCATGTAAACTTGATGCTACAAAGAGATCCATGCATATTTTGGAGATGTTCAGTAAGGATGTTTTGTAGCTATAGTTGTAATTGATCCATTCCTGCAATTGTTTTCAATTATGGAGTGCCATAGCATGACTCAATCTTGCTCTAATTTTGCTATAAAATATTTCTGGCAGATTGTCAACATGATATGCATTTTTGCCAAGCTTATTGTAGTTGATCCACACATGCTATGCTTTTGTTCTTGCCATGGATAACTTCATAAACATGTCATCTTGCTGTAGGTATGCTTGTTTTGTCATGCATTGCTCTGTAGTGAGTGCATCAAGCTCACAAAGAGGCCTACATATTATTATTTCTGCCATGCTCTGTTTTCTGCTAAGTCTGAAACCTGATAACGAAACTTGCTATGTTTACATGCTTGCCATCATATCTTCTGGTCCTTTTTGGCTTATGGTCAGTAAGGGACTTTTGTCATATGCACTTAGGACAACACTGCCATGCCTTGGTTTGATATGTTAAGTTCCTGTAGCATGTCGATTTCGTGCTCTGAACATTGCTACCTGATGTTGTTTTCTGCCATGTCCAGTTTTTCACAGTGTCTGTGATCCTGTTATCTTTTGCACTTTTGCCAAGCTTGTTTGAGCTTGATATTTTGTGAACTAGCTGTAGCTCAGTGTTTATCTTTCGTCAAGCATCTCCTGTAGATTACTGCCATGTGCTTTGTTGCTATGTTGGAGTGTTGTAGCATTGTTGTTTGTTGCATTTTAAGTGCTATCATGCTGTTAATCGCAGATTCGTGTCATTCTTGTTTTGCTCGCCATTTGCAAACCGTGCATCCGTTTCCGGTGATCTTTATATCCATTTCGACCGAAATCATCTCATCTTTCCAGTGGCATGCTTAGTTTGCCAAGTTACTGCCATGTTCATCATTTTCCCTTCCGGAGCACGCATATGCATCGCATATCATATCTTGCATATCATATATGTTTTGCATCATGTTGCTTGCGCATTTCTCGTGGTTGATTGTGGTTCTGTTTGTTTGTGTTCTTATCTTGGGTAGATCCGGGAGACGAGTTCGTGAACGAGGAACCTGTCGAGTACGCTTACGAGGATCAAGCTTTCGACAACTCTGAGAACCTTGCAGGCAAGATGACCACCCCTCGAAATCTTTTCTATCTTTGCTTTGCTAGTTGTTCGCTCTATTGCCATGCTCCGCTACCTATCAAATGCTATATCATGTATCCCATATTGCCATGTCAGCCTCTAACCATCCTTTCCTAGCAAACCGTTGATTGGCTAAGTTACCGCTTTTGCTCAGCCCCTCTTATAGCGTTGCTAGTTGCAGGTGAAGTCGAAGTTTGTTCCATCTCGGAACATGGATATGTTGGGATATCAAAATATCTCTTATTTAATTAATGCATCTATATATTTTGGTAAAGGGTGGAAGGCTCGGCATTATGCCTGGTGTTTTGTTCCACTCTTGCCGCCCTAGTTACTGATATACCGGGATTATGTTCCTTGAGTTTGCGTTCCTTACGCGGTCGGGTGATTTATGGGACCTCCTTGACAGTTCGCCTTGAATAAAACTCTTCCAGCAAAGCCCAACCTTGGTTTTACCATTTGCGACCCTACGCCTTTTTCCCCCGGGTTTTCTAGAGCCCGAGGGTCATCTTTATTTTAAACCCCCGAGCCAGTGCTCCTCTGAGTATTGGTCCAAACTGTCAGTCGCCGGTGGTCACCAGGGGCAACTCTGGTCTGGCCTATCGGAAGCTTGGACAATCAGGTGTGCCCTGAGAACGAGATATGTGCAGCTCCTATCGGGATTTGTCGGCACATTCGGGCAGCTTTGCTGGTCTTGTTTTACCATTGTCGAGATGTCTTGTAAACCGGGATTCCGAGACTGATCGGGTCTTTCCGGGAGAAGGTTTATCCTTCGTTGACCGTGAGAGCTTATGATGGGCTAAGTTGGGACACCCCTGCAGGGTATTATCTTTCGAAAGCCGTGCCCGCGGTGATGAGGCAGATGGGAATTTGTTAATGACCGGTTGTAGAGAACTTGTCACTTGACCCAATTAAAATACATCAACTGCGTGTGTAGCCGTGATGGTCCCTTCTCGGCGGAGTCCGGGAAGTGAACACGGTCTGTGTTAGGTATGACGTAAGTAGGAGTTCAGGATCACTTCTTGGTCATTGCTAGATGACGACCGCTCCGTTGCTTCTCTTCTCGCTCTCCTTCGCGTATGTTAGCCACCATATATGCTTATTGCCGCTGCAGCTCCACCTCATTACACCTTCCTTTCCTATAAGCTTAAATAGTCTTGATCTCGCGGGCGTGAGATTGATGAGTCCCCGTGACTCACAGATACTACCAAAACAGTTGCAGGTGCCGACGATGCCAGTGCAGATGATGGCGTCGATCTCAAGTGGGAGTTCGACGAGGAACGTGGTCGTTACTATGTGTCTTTTCCTGATGATCAGTAGTGGAGCCCAGTTGGGACGATCGGGGATCTAGCATTTGGGGTTGTCTTATTTTCACCTGGATTTTGACCGTAGTCGGTCCATATGATTGTATTTTGGTTGATGTATGAATTATATTTATGTATTGTGTGAAGTGGCGATTGTAAGCCAACTCTTTATCCCATTCTTGTTCATTACATGGGATTGTGTGAAAATGACCCTTCTTGCGACAAAACCACTATGCGGTTATGCCTCTAAGTCGTGCCTCAACACGTGGGAGATATAGACGCATCATGGGTATTACAGTGTAAGACCAATGAGGCGTCTCGATCTATCCCTATAGATCTTGATGCCTAATATATAAGCAGCTTCTCCAAGGTCCTTCATTGAAAAACACTTATTCAAGTAGGCCTTTATGCTTTCCAAGAATTCTATATCATTTCCCATCAATAGTATGTCATCCACATATAATATGAGAAACGCTACAGAGCTCCCACTCACTTTCTTGTAAACACAGGCTTCTCCATAAGTCTGCGTAAACCCAAACGCTTTGATCATCTCATCAAAGCGAATGTTCCAACTCCGAGATGCTTGCACCAGCCCATAGATTGAGCGTTGGAGCTTGCACACCTTGTCAGCATTCTTAGGATCGACAAAACCTTCTGGCTGCATCATATACAATTCTTCCTTAAGGAAACCATTAAGGAATGCCGTTTTGACGTCCATTTGCCATATCTCATAATCATAGAATGCGGCAATTGCTAACATGATTCGGACGGACTTCAGCTTCGCTACGGGTGAGAAAGTCTCATCGTAGTCAACCCCTTGAACTTGTCGGTAACCCTTAGCGACAAGCCGAGCCTTATAGATGGTCACATTACCATCCGCGTCTGTCTTCTTCTTAAAGATCCATTTATTTTCTATGGCTCGCCGATCATCGGGCAAGTCAGTCAAAGTCCATACTTCGTTTTCATACATGGATCCTATCTCGGATTTCATGGCTTCAAGCCATTTGTCGGAATCCGGGCCTGCCATCGCTTCTTCATAGTTCGAAGGTTCACCGTTGTCTAACAACATGATTTCCAGGACAGGGTTGCCGTACCACTCTGGTGCGTAACGTGTCCTTGTGGACCTATGAAGTTCAGTGGTAACTTGATCATGATCGTCATCATTAACCTCCTCTCTAGTCGGTGCAGGCACCACAGAAACATTTTCTTGTGCTGCGCTACTCTCTGGTTCAAGAAGAGTCATCTCATCAAGTTCCACTTTCCTCCCACTTACTTCTTTCGAGAGAAACTCTTTCTCCAGAAAGGACCCGTTCTTGGCAACGAAGATCTTGCCTTCAGATCTGAGGTAGAAGGTATACCCAATGGTTTCCTTCGGGTATCCTATGAAGACGCATTTTTCCGACTTGGGTTCGAGCTTTTCAGGTTGAAGTTTCTTGACATAAGCATCGCATCCCCAAACTTTTAGAAACGACAGCTTAGGTTTCTTCCCAAACCATAATTCATACGGTGTCGTCTCAACGGATTTCGACGGAGCCCTATTTAAAGTGAGTGCGGCAGTCTCTAAAGCATAACCCCAAAATGATAGCGGTAGGTCGGTAAGAGACATCATAGATCGCACCATGTCCAACAGAGTGCGATTACGATGTTCGGACACACCATTACGCTGAGGTGTTCCAGGCGGCGTGAGTTGTGAAACAATTCCACATTTCCTTAAGTGCGTGCCAAATTCATGACTCAAATATTCTCCCCCACGATCTGATTGTAAGAGTCACGTTGATTCTCAACCTCACTCTGAAATTCCTTGAACTTTTCAAAGGTCTCAGACTTGTGTTTCATCAAGTAGACATACCCATATCTACTTAAGTCATCAGTGAGGGTGAGAACATAACGATAGCCACCGCGAGCCTCAACGCGCATTGGACCGCACACATCAGTATGTATGATTTCCAATAAGTTGGTTGCTCGCTCCATTGTTCCGGAGAACGGAGTCTTGGTCATTTTTCCCATGAGGCATGGTTCGCACGTGTCAAATGATTCATAATCAAGAGACTCCAAGAGTCCATCTGCATGCAGTTTCTTCATGCGTTTGACACCAATGTGACCAAGGCGGCAGTGCCACAAGTATGTGGGAGTGTCATTATCAACCTTACATCTTTTGGCATTCACACTATGAATATGTGTAACATCACGTTCGAGATTCAATAAGAATAAACAATTGACCAGCGGGGCATGACCATAAAACATATCTCTCATATAAATAGAACAACCATTATTCTCAGATTTAAATGAGTAGCCATCTCGCATAGACGAGATCCAGATACAATGTTCATGCTCAAAGCTGGCACTAAATAACAATTATTGAGGTTTAAAACTAATCCCGTAGGTAAATGTAGAGGTAGCGTGCCGACGGCGATCACATCGACCTTGGAACCATTCTCGACGCGCATCGTCACCTCGTCCTTCGCCAGTCTCCGCTTATTCCGCAGCTCCTGTTTTGAGTTACAAATATGAGCAACCGCACCGGTATCAAATACCCAGGAGCTACTACGAGTATTGGTAAGGTGCACATCAATAACATGTATATCACATATACCTTTGGTGTTGCCGGCCTTCTTGTCCGCTAAGTACTTGGGGCAGTTCCGCTTCCAGCGACCACTTCCCTTGCAATAAAAGCACTCAGTCTCAGGCTTGGGTCCATTCTCTGTCTTCTTCCCGGCAGCTTGCTTACCGGGCGCGGCAACTCCCTTGTCGTCTTTCTTGAAGCTCTTTTTACCCTTGCCTTTCTTGAACTTAGTGGTTTTATTCACCATCAACACTTGATGTTCCTTTTTGATCTCCACCTCCGCTGATTTCAGCATCGAATATACCTCAGGAATGGTCTTTTCCATCCCCTGCATATTGAAGTTCATCACAAAGCTCTTGTAGCTAGGTGGGAGCGACTGAAGGATTCTGTCAACGACCGCGTCATCCGGGAGATTAACTCCCAGCTGAGACAAGCGGTTGTGCAACCCAGACATTTTGAGCATGTGTTCGCTGACGGAACTATTCTCCTCCATCTTACAACTGTAGAACTTGTCGGAGACTTCATATCTCTCGACCCGGGCATGAGCTTGGAAAACCATTTTCAGCTCTTGGAACATCTCATATGCTCCGTGCTGCTCGAAACGCTTTTGGAGCCCCGGTTCTAAGCTGTAAAGCATGCCGCACTGAACCAGGGAGTAATCATCAACACGTGTTTGCCAGGCGTTCATAACGTCTTGGTTTGCTGGGACGAGTGCTTCACCTAGCGGTGCTTCCAGGACATATGCTTTCTTGGCAGCTATGAGGATGATCCTCAAGTTCCGGACCCAGTCCGTATAGTTGCTACCATCGTCTTTCAGCTTGGTTTTCTCTAGGAACGTGTTGAAGTTGAGGTTGACATTAGCGTGGGCCATTTGATCTACAAGACATATTGTAAAAGTTTTAGACTAAGTTCATGATAATTAAGTTCATCTAATCAAATTATTAATGAACTCCCACTCAGACAGACATCCCTCTAGTCATCTAAGTGATACATGATCCGAGTCAACTAGGCCGTGTCCGATCATCACGTGAGACGGACTAGTCATCATCGGTGAACATCTTCATGTTGATCGTATCTGCTATACGACTCATGCTCGACCTTTCGGTCTCTTGTGTTCCGAGGCCATGTCTGTACATGCTAGGCTCGTCAAGTCAACCTAAGTGTATTGCGTGTGTAAATCTGGCTTACACCCGTTGTATGCGAACGTTAGAACCTATCACACCCGATCATCACGTGGTGCTTCGGAACAACGAACCTTCGCAACGGTGCACACTTACGGGGAACACTTTCTTGAAATTTTAGCGAGGGATCATCTTATTTATGCAACCGTCGTTCTAAGCAAATAAGATGTAAAACATGATAAACATCACATGCAATCAAATAGTGACATGATATGGCCAATATCATTTTGCTCCTTTTGATCTCCATCTTCGGGGCGCCATGGTCATCTTCGTCACCGGCATGACACCATGATCTCCATCATCGTGTCTTCATGAAGTTATCTCGCCAACTATTACTTCTACTACTATGGCTAACGGTTAGCAATAAAGTAAAGTAATTACATGACGTTCCAGTTGACACGCAGGTCATAAATAAATTAAGACAACTCCTATGGCTCCTGCCGGTTGTCATACTCATCGACATGCAAGTCGTGATTCCTATTACAAGAACATGATCAATCTCATACATCACATATGTCATTCATCACATCCTTCTGGCCATATCACATCACATGACACTTGCTGGAAAAACAAGTTAGACGTCCTCTAATTGTTGTTACAAATTTTTACGTGGCTGCTATAGGTTTCTAGCAAGAACGTTTCTTACCTACGCCAAAACCACAACGTGATATGCCAATTTCTATTTACCCTTCATAAGGACCCTTTTCATCGAATCCGATCAGACTAAAGTGGGAGAGACAGACACCCGCTAGCCACCTTATGCAACTAGTGCATGTCAGTCGGTGGAACCTGTCTCACGTAAGCGTACATGTAAGGTCGGTTCGGGCCGCTTCATCCCACGATGCCGCCGAATCAAGATAAGACTAGTAATGGCAAGTAAATTGACAAAATCGACGCCCACAACAACTTGTGTTCTACTCGTGCATAGAAACTACGCATAGACCTAGCTCATGATGCCACTGTTGGGGATCGTTGCAGAAATTAAAAAATTTCTACGCATCACCAAGATCAATCTATGGAGTTTACTAGAAATGAGAGGGGAGTGCATCTTCATACCTTTGAAGATCGCGATGCGAAAGCGTTGCAAGAACGCGGTTGGAGGAGTCGTACACGTAGCGATTCAGATCGCGGCAGAATCCGATCCAAGCACCGAACAACGGTGCCTCCACGTTCAACACACGTGCAGCCCGGTGACGTCTCCCGCGCCTTGATCCAGCAAGGAGGAGGGAGAGGTTGAGGAAGAAGGCTCCAACAGCAGCACGATGGCGTGGTGGTGGTGGAGTGGCAGTTCTCCGGCAGGGCTTCGCCAAGCTCACGCGGAGGAGGAGAGGTGTTGGGGAGGGGAGGGGCTGCGCCTTGGATGTGGTGCGGCTGCCCTCCCACCCCCCTCTATTTATAGGGGTTAGGGAGAGGGGGCCGGCCCCCTCAAGATGGATCTAGAGGGGGGCGGCGGCCAAGGGGGGAGGCTTGCCCCCCAAGCCAAGGGGGACGCCCCCTCCAGGGTTTCCCCCCAACCCTAGGCGCATGGGCCCTAGGGGGGGTTTGGCGCCCAGCCCACCTAGGGGCTGGTTCCCCTCTATATTCAGCCCATATGGCCCTCCGGGGCCGGTGGACCCCCGGAACCCTTTCGGTGGTCCCGGTACAATACCGATATACCTCCGAACACTTCCGGCGACCGAATAAGGACTTCCCATATGTAAATCTTCGTCTCCGGACCATTCCGGAACTCCTCGTGACATCCGAGATCTCATCCGGGACTCCGAACAACATTCAGTGATCACATACAAACCTTCCTTATAACCCTAGCGTCATCGAACCTTAAGTGTGTAGACCCTACGGGTTCGGGAATCATGTAGACATGACCAAGACACCTCTCTAGCCAATAACCAGCAGCGGGATCTGGATACCCATGTTGGCTCCCACACGTTCCACGATGATCTCATCGGATGAACCACGATGTCGAGGATTCAAGCAATCCCCTATACAATTCTCTTTGTCAATCGGTACGTTACTTGCCCGAGATTCGATCGTCGGTATCCCAATACCTCGTTCAATCTCGTTACCGGCAAGTCACTTTACTCGTTCCGTAATGCATGATCCCATGACCAACTACTTGGTCACATTGAGCTCATTATGATGATGCATTACCGAGTGGGCCCAGAGATACTTCTCCGTCATACGAAGTGACAAATCCCAGTCTCGATCCGTGCCAACCCAACAGACACTTTCGGAGATACCTGTAGTGCACCTTTATAGTCACCCAGTTATGTTGTGACGTTTGGTACACCCAAAGCATTCCTACGGCATCCGGAAGTTGCACGATCTCATGGTCTAAGGAAATGATACTTGACATTAGAAAAGCTTTAGCAAACGAACTACACGATCTAGTGCTATGCTTAGGATTGGGTCTTGTCCATCACATCATTCTCCTAATGATGTGATCCCGTTATCAATGACATCCAATGTCCATGCTCAGGAAACCGTAACCATCTATTGATCAATGAGCTAGTCAACTAGAGGCTCACTAGGGACATGTTGTGGTCTATGTATTCACACATGTATTACGATTTCCGGATAACACAATTATAGCATGAACAATAGACAATTATCATGAACAAGGAAATATAATAATAACCATTTTATTATTGCCTCTAGGGCATATTTCCAACACGTGGACCCAGCTGTCAGCCTCTCCACGTACAGTAGTCTTCTGATGGAAGTCGTTCCTTGACCACATTGACCACGCCGCACCGAGAGCACCAAGGCGGTGGACGACGGCGGCGCCTAGGAAGGGGACGAAACAGAGCCGGGGAAGACGCGGTAGTGGATGCCCACGTGGAGAGGAGTACGAGGGTTCACTGGTTCGGCTGCGGTGTGAGGCTGTCGTCGCCGCAGAATAACTGGGGTGTGGGTGAGCAGAGGGATGGCCTGGCCAGCGGTGGGAGTAGTAAGGGGCGGTGGGAGTAGTAAGGGGCGGTGAGGCCTCCGTGGCAGCACAGCCGGCCATGTGAGGCAGGAGCAGGCGGCACAACCGGTGTTGGTTTGGGCGGCTAGAGCAAGAAGACCAGAGGTTGAAGAAGCACTACGGCCGTTGGATGGACATCGTACGGTTACTGGAGCTAGAATCGTTCATATTGACTAAGTTGACAAAGCCCGCTGTCCCCATCAACTTAGTAGGCCCACAAGTTAGCCTCGAACTACGGTGGGTCCCAGCAATCAGGGGGAGGATTCATTTTTTCACGCCCAATATGGAGGCACTTCCTTGCGTGTGAAGATATCGCTGGTGGGTCCGAGCTGTCATCGGGGGGAACATTTTTTCGCGAATTATAGAGGCCCTTCCGGTGGGTCCCAGCTGTCAGGTGGAGGAATCATTATTTTGCACGTAATAAGGAGGCATTTCCTTGCGTGCGGCCGTGGACCCAGCTGTCAGCCTCTCCACGTACAGTCCTCTTCGGATGGAAGTCGTTCCTTGACCACGTTGACCACACCGCGCCGAGAGCACCAAGGCAGTGGACGACGGTGAGGCCTGGAAAGGGAGGACACAGAGCCGGGGAAGACGCGACAGTGGATGCCCACGCGGAGAGGAGTATGATGGTTCACTGGTTCGGCTGTGGTGTGAGGCTGACGTCGCCGCAGAATAACATGGGTTGTGGATGAGTAGATAGTAGAGGGATGGCCCGGCCAGCGGTGGGAGTAGGGTGGGGCGGTGAGGCCTGCGTGGCAGCACAGCGGCCACTGGAGGCAGGAGCAGGCGGTCTCGCCGGCGCTGGTTTGGGCGGCTGGTGCAAGAAGAGCTGCGATTGAAGAAGCAGCAGGACCGTTCGATTCAAATCCAACGGTCACTGCTGCTGGAATTGTTTGTTGACTAAGTTGACAAAGCCCTGCGTACGCGTCAACTTAGTTGGCCCACAGGTCAGCCTCTGAAGCGGTGCGCCCCAGATGTCAGTGGGGGAATCATTTTTTCGCGCAATAAGGAGGCAGTTGATTGCGTGCGGCCAGGCCCGAGGAGGGAGTAGGGTGGGCCGGTGAAGCCTGCGTGGCATCACAGCGGGCCACAAGAGGAGGGAGCAGGCAGTCCCGCCGACGCTGGTTTAGGCGGCTGGAGCAGGAAGATCAGAGATTGAAGAAGCACGTCGGCCATTGGATGGACATCCAACAATCACTGCTGCTAGAATCATGTGCTGACTGACAAAGCCTTATGTAAACAAGTCATCCTCGAAATTGGTGGTGTCTACAGCCCATTTGCTATTATTTTTATAATTTTTACTCATTTGCTAATTCATATGGAATTTATTGCATCCCATTTTCCATTTTTAGAATTGCTGCCCATTTTCTGGTCAGTGCAAGGGTTAAAAATTTGAACTAAAAAATGTGCGAAATTTTAAATATTCGTGATGTCTACTACACAACCTTCTTCTTGTAGACGTTGTTGGGCCTCCAAGTGCAGAGGTTTGTAGGACAGTAGCAAATTTCCCTCAAGTGGATGACCTAAGGTTTATCAATCCATGGAAGGCGTAGGATGATGATGGTCTCTCTCAAACAACCCTGCAACCAAATAGCAAAGAGTCTCTTGTGTCCCCAACACGCCCAATACAATGGTAAATTGTATACGTGCACTAGTTCGACGAAGAGATGGTGATACAAGTGCAATATGGATGGTAGATATAGCTTTTTGTAATCTGAAAATATAAAAACAGCAAGGTAACTAATGAAAGTGAGCAGAAAAGGTATTGCAATGCTTCGAAACAAGGCCTAGGGTTCATACTTTCACTAGTGCAAGTTCTCTCAACAAGGATAACATAATTGGATCATATAACAATCCCTCAACGTACAACAAAGAGTCACTCCAAAGTCACTAATAGCGGAGAACAAACAAAGAGATTATTGTAGGGTACGAAACCACCTCAAAGTTATTATTTCCGATCAATCCATTAGGCTATTCCTATAAGTGTCACAAACAGCCCTAGAGTTCGTAGTAAAATAACACCTTAAGACACAAATCAACCAAAACCCTAATGTCACCTAGATACTCCAATGTCACCTCAAGTATCCACGGGTATGATTATACGATATGCATCACATAATCTCAGACTCGTCTATTCAACCAACACAAAGAACTTCAAAGAGTGCCCCAAAGTTTCTACCGGAGAGTCAAGACGAAAACGTGTGCCAACCCCTATGCATAGATCCCCAAGGTCACTGAACCCGCAAGTTGATCACCAAAACATACATCAACTGAATCAATAGAATACCCCATTGTCACCACGGGTATCCCACGCAAGGCATAAATCAAGTGTTCTCAAATCCTTAAAGACTCAATCCGATAAGATAACTTCAAAGGGAAAACTCAATGCATTACAAGAGATAGACGGGGAGAAACATCATAAGATCCAACTATAGTAGCAAAGCTCACGTTACATCAAGATTGTGCCACATCAAGAACACGAGAGAGAGAGATCAAACACATAGCTACTGGTACATACCCTCAGCCCCGAGGGTGAACTACCCCCTCCCCCTCATGGAGAGCGCCGGGATGATGAAGATGGCCGCAGATGTTGATTCCCCCCTCCGGCAGGGTGCCGGAACAGGGTCCCGATTGGTTTTTGGTGGCTACCGAGGCTTGCGGCGGCGGAACTCCCGATCTAGGTTTCTTTTCGGGGGTTTCTGTATTTATAGGAATTTTTGGTGTCGGTCTCACGTCAGGGGGGTCTCCGAGTCATCCACGAGGCAGGGGGCGCGCCCAGGGGGGTAGGGCGCGCCCTCCACCCTCGTGGATTGCTCGGGACTCTTCTGGCCCAACTATTTTACTTTGGGGGCTTCTTTTGGTCCATAAAAATCATCAAAAATTGGCACCTCAATTGGACTCCATTTGGTATTCCTTTTCTGTAAAACTCAAAAACAAGGAAAAAACAGAAACTGGCACTGGGCTCTAGGTTAATAGGTTAGTCCCAAAAATCATATAAAATAGCATATAAATGCATATAAAACATCCAAGATGGATAATATAATAGCATGGAACAATCAAAAATTATAGATACATTGGAGACATATCAAGCATCCCCAAGCTTAATTCCTGCTCGTCCTCGAGTAGGTAAATGATAAAAACAGAATTTTTGATGTGGAATGCTACCTAACATATTTATCAATGTAATCTTCTCTATTGTGGCAAGAATATTCAGATCCATAAGATTCTAAACAAAAGTTTAATATTGACATAAAAACAGTAATACTTCAAGCACACGAACAAAGCAATCATGTCTTCTCAAAATAACATGGCCAAAGAAAGCTGTCCCTACAAAATCATATAATCTGGCTATGCTCTAGCTTCATCACACAAAATATTTAAATCATGCACAACCCCGGTTTCAGCCAAGTATTCTCAAACTTTTTCAACTTTCACGCAATACATGAGCGTGAGCCATGGACATAGCACTATAGGTCGAATAGAATGGTGGTTGTGGAGAAGACAAAAGGAGAAGATAGTCTCACATCAACTAGGCGTATCAACGGGCTATGGATATGCCCATCAATAGATATCAATGTGAGTGAGTAGGGATTGCCATGCAACAGATGCACTGGAGCTATAAGTATATGAAAGCTCAAAAAGAAACTAAGTGGGTGTGCATCCAACTTGCTTGCTCATGAAGACCTAGGGCATTTGAGGAATCCCATCATTGGAATATGCAAGCCAAATTCTATAATGAAAATTCCCACTAGTATATGAAAGTGACAACATAGGAGACTCTCTATCATGAAGATCATGGTGCTACTTTGAAGCACAAGTGTGGTAAAAGGATAGTAGCATTGCCCCTTCTCTCTTTTTCTCTCTTTTTTTTGTTTTCTCTCTTCTTCTTTTTTTGCCTCTTTTTTCGTCCGGAATCTCAACCCGACTTGTGGGGGAATCATAGTCTCCATCATCTTTTCCTCACTGGGACAATGCTCTAATAATGATGATCATCACACTTTTATTTACTTATAACTCAAGAATTACAACTCAATACTTAGAACAAAATATGACTCTATATGAATGCCTCCGGCGGTGTACCGGGATGTGCAATGAATCAAGAGTGACATGTATGAAAGAATTATGAAAGGTGGCTTTGCGACAAATACGATGTCAACTACATGATCATGCAAAGCAATATGACAATGATGAAGCGTGTCATAATAAACGGAACGGTGGAAAGTTGCATGGCAGTATATTCGGAATGGCTATGGAAATGCCATAATAGGTAGGTATGGTGGCTGTTTTGAGGAGGGTAAATGGTGGGTGTATGGTACCGGCGAAAGTTGTGCGGCACAAGAGAGGCTGGCAACGGTGGAAGGGTGAGAGTGCGTATAATCCATGGACTCAATATTAGTCATAAAGAACTCACATACTTATTGCAAAAATCTATTAGTCATCAAAACAAAGTACTACGCGCATGCTCCTAGGGGAAGGGTTGGTAGGAGTTAACCATTGCGCGATCCCGACCTCCACTCATAAGGAAGACAATCAATAAATAAATCATGCTCCTACTTCATCACATAACGGTTCACCATACGTGCATGCTACGGGAATCACAAACTTTAACACAAGTATCTCTCAAATTCACAATTACTCCACTAGCATGAATCTAATATCACCATCTTCATATCTCAAAACAATCATAAAGAATCAAACTTCTCATAGTATTCAATGCACTTTATATGAAAGTTTTTACTATATCCCTCTTGGATGCCTATCATATTAGGACTAAATTCATAACCTAAGCAAATTACCAGGCTGTTTAAGACTCTCAAAATAATATAAGTGAAGCATGAGAGTTCATCAATTTCTTCAAAATAAAACCATCGTCGTGCTCTAAAAAGATATAAGTGAAGCACTAGAGCAAATGACAAACTACTCCGAAAGATATAAGTGAAAATCAATGAGTAGTCGAATAATTATGCAACTATGTGAAGACTCTCTAACATTTAAGAATTTCATATCTTGGTATTTTATTAAAACAGCAAGCAAAACAAAATAAAATAAAATGACGCTCCAAGCAAAACACATATCATGTGGTGAATAAAAATATGGCTCCAAGTAAGGTTACCGATGAACGAAGACGAAAGAGGAGATGCCTTCTGGGGCATCCCCAAGCTTAGGCTCTTGGTTGTCCTTGAGTATTACCTTGGGGTGCCTTCGGCATCCCCAATCTTAGGATCTTGCCACTCCTTATTCCATAGTCCATCGAATCTTTACCCAAATGTAACATCCCAAAATTCTAAATTTTGGAATGTTATATTAAATAAATAGTTTTGATTGATTGTTTGTTTGATTGTGTGAAACTGAGTGAAATTTGAAAATTTTGAAAGTTGAATGAGAGGGAATGAAATGACTTTCCCAAACTTTCACCCTTGCATTTATGATCTCCATGAATTCAAATTATTTCATCACAAAACCCTAGAGTGAAGATGATATGACTTCTTCCATTTAAATAAATGAAAAGGGTTTTGAAAGGATTTGAATTCCATTTGGAAATATTTCAAATTCGGAAACTTTATGCAACTCAATGATTTTCACGAGAGAAGATAAAATGACTTCTTCAATTATATGAAATACGAGTTGGAAGTTACAAAGAACCAGATTGAAAGTCATTGGAAGTATTTTGAAACTCCCTTTCAAATTTGGAATTATTTGGATTTTATTCAAAACTATTTTTCTCCTAAAAATAAATAAATGGAAATAAGGGTAAAATGATTCCCTTTAATGGAAAATTAGGAGAAAATAATTTTGAAATAATTTTGGTATTTTAAAAATGATTTTTGTTGAGTTTTATTGCAATAGTAGCACTGTTTGCCTTTTTTGTATTTTATTTGAACCTGGAAAATAGTTCATGTTTTAGGAAATGTTTTTCTGAAAATTTTGATATATTATATGTCCTATATAATTTTTTTCTCTATATCTTATTTTCTCCCTGTCTTATTCCAAAAAAAAGGGAAAACCTAGCGCTAGCCAGGCTAGGCGGCCCAGGAGCCAGCCGGCCCAGCCAGCCAGCCACTCGAGCCGCGGCCCAGCCAGCGCCGTGGCGCGAAGCCCCTCTCCCTCGCTCGCCCGACCCCTCGCTCGCCTCCCGCTGCCGCTGACGCATGGACCCCACCGCCCGATCGCCCCGCCCGCTGTTTCTTCCTCCTCCCGCAAGCCACGCAGGGCATCACCGCCGCCGGAATCCCGAACTTCTCGGGATCGCGATCTCCCCGATCTGCCCCCTCCTCAAAGTCGACCTTGCCCCTATTTATACCCCTCCCCTCAACCCGTTCCCCCCTTTCCCGATTCCCCAAACCTCCTGCCACCGCCACCATTGCTCGCCGGAGCTCACCTCGGCCACCGCCGCCATTGCCACCCACCCGAGCACCACACACCTCCCCGACGCCCCCGAGCAAACGCCCAGACTCCCCTCGTTCCTGCGCATTCCCTGAGCGGCTCCGCCTTCGCCAAGGATCCCTGGAGCCGTCGCCCCCTTCACCACCGGACATCACCGCCGCTGTCGAGCTCGCCCCGCTCGAGACCGCCGTCCCCGAGCCACGCCGAGGCCACCTTCACGCTCGTCACTGTCGCCCACATCGAACGGAGCCCTCCCTGAAGCCGGAGACCCACGGGAGGAGCCGCCACCGCTGCCGGCGACCTCGCCGGAGTTCACCTCCACCGTGGTGAGCACTCCACTCCCCCTCCACCGTCCGATCTAAAATAAACGCCCTAGATTAGATCTAATCTGGACGATTAGGTTATTTTTACTAGATCGGTTTAGCTTCGGTTTATTTACGGTTTAGATCTAATCGGTTTAGCCGGTTTTTCTTTTCTGTGCACGCGCGTTAGTCTGTTAAAGAACGGCCGAGCGTTGTTTAGTTCAGAGCGCCCACTGCTTAGGCCCAATTGCAGCCGACGCGTA
>NC_057811.1:145166326-145166950 GCF_018294505.1 Triticum aestivum
TTTAGCTTCGGTTTATTTGCGGTTTAGATCTAATCGGTTTAGCCGGTTTTTCTTTTCTGTGCACGCGCGTTAGTCTGTTAAAGAACGACCGAGCGTTGTTTAGTTCAGAGCGCCCACTGCTTAGGCCCAATTGCAGCCGACGCGTAGCTCCTGCCCGTTAGTTTTTTTTTCAGTTTATTTTCGTTTCTGTTTTAGAAACAGAAATAGTTTCAATTTTAGATTGCTTATAACTTTTATGTTTTATATCCAAATTGAGTGATTCTTTTTGCGCTGTGTCACAAATTTGTTTAAGTTTCTGTTTTTGTACTTAGGTTTCAAATTTGAGTAGCTTAAACTTGAGTTTGATGAAATTTGTTCAAATCACTAATTTGGCCGTATCTTGAGTTTTATAAAATATTTTTGATTGATTCTTTTTGCTACGGTTTTGTTATTGTTTTGTCTATCCAGAGTCATATAGTGATTTATTTTTAGTTTATTTTAAATTAGGTTTTTAGCAAAACAGTACTGTTTTAGTTATAGTTTTGTTTTAGTCTTTTCTTTATTGTTTTTATTAGTTTTAAATTATTTCTTTTTGTCACTCTTGAAAATTTTAGTTTTGTTTCTGTTAGTCAAGAAAAGAAAATT